>NW_023502160.1:0-205616 GCF_013396075.1 Fusarium subglutinans
TATTTTAAATAATATTATATAGACTTTAATTAGTAGTATATTACTTTATAAGTTAAATTGCTAGTTAATATAAACTTTAGTTATTTATTATATTTATAGAGGTTTAGCTATAAAGTCCTTGCCTAGAAGAGCTATAGCTAGTAAACCTACTTATTATAAAATAGATTAAATACATTCAGTAAGAAGCTAGCTGCTAATTATAATCTTATTATAGAGTTTTTAATAAGCAAGAAATACTTAGCTAGTTACTTAAATGCCTATAGCTATAGGCCTTTAATAGAAGGTTCCTTTTAGAATAATCTAAAGCTCTTATACCTCGAAGTACCCGACGAAGGTCCGTAGTTATGGCGTAAGTTCTTCTAGGCAAGAACTTTACAACCTATCCTCTGTACAATGCAAACTATCACATCTCGTGACTACGGCTTTAGTAGCTCTAGGCCAATTGGCTATGTCGAGCAAGAATCACGTGAAATTCTTCAATCGGAGCTAGCTCCATTCAGCATCGAGCAGTGATACATTTACACCTTGAGAGAGCTCTTTTATGGATGCATGTTTCAGATTCTGCCTTATCCCGATTCTGTACTGCAACCCCGCAATCACCGTTGCCAGAATTTATAGGTAGTAAGATCCACAGGTCAGGTTGCTGAAGTCTGCAAGGAAAGTTCCTAGAAATCACGTATGTACTTTCCATGGCCCAATGGCTATCTCTTCTGCCTCCTCCCTGGCGAATCCAAGTTACGTCAAATTGGTGGTCCGTCACGAATGGTCACACTTGACTCCACGCTCTCTCCATACGGGGCAAAGCTTCCGCTTAGCGTCGATAAAGTAGATCAGCTGCTCCATCGATATCTTCGCTAACCTTTTCAAGTTAACTTAAAGTTGTTTGTCCCTTCTTGCCCCGCACAGGATGTGGTAGCTCAACGCCCTTGGCGGTAGCCTAACGCCTTCGAACTCTGTCTTGACGAATGGAGGGCGAGCTCCTCAGGCGATCTCCTCGTATCAGTTCTTAAGCCTAGACCGCTATTTCCAATGGCTCAAGTGGCGAAATGACCGAGTGTGACAGGGAGATCCGTCGGTAGTGTGCACAGGGTGTTGCGATGTGTCAACGGTTTCCAAGCCAAGAGTGTCACATCGTGGTCTACAAGGATCATCACTGAAACCCTCCGATCAGGCTGCCACACTCAAGACAGGGGTTATGAAGTTAATTGTGTGATAAGTAAAGATCGAATGAAAGTCTCATGTTACTGAAAACACATGACAAATAAACCCAAAAGTCCTTTGCAGGTTGTCCCTCTTTTATCGCTTCAAATCCATTAAGCCTTTGTAGCCTCATCCGAAATCAACAAAAGGAACGCCCAATGCCCTCTGTCATCCCGCAAGCTGTTTTTTCCTTGTGATAGTTACTAGTAAATGAATGACTGTGTCCAAAAGATGACCTCAATGCGGTAGTGCTGGCCTTTGTGCATCAATGCGACGCATGATCGCCTCAAATTCGAATGATAACCATTACTGGTGGGTATGGGTGAAGGGACTAAGCCATTAAAACCTGGGTGAGGCGTCTCATTTGTCCAGCTGAAGGGATAGACAAAGACTGCATGGTTCTCGATAAGCTGGCGTGCTTCTTCATTGGTAGGTCCCCGAGAGACGAGTCGTAGTTCTCCAATGAGGCATTGATGCAGGACGTATGCGGCATCTTGAGGGGTCTCAATGGCCCTGTGACAAGTAATTTGCAGTTCAAGGCTATGATGTTCCATGTTTGTATATTAAGATAGCACTTGCAACGAATTTGTGAAGACGTTAAGAGAAATAGATATGCCTGATTGCGTTAAAAGATTCGTTACCTATGCCAGAGGAGAAACCGCTTCCTTTAAAAGCTCGGAAGACAATAAATGTCTGTATCGTAAATGCTCAGCATTTTCATCACCAACTGTCACATCTGCATTGAGCCATGGGCGCTTAAATTGTGATACGATGCGCAAGGCTGAGCACCCTGGTTGCTGAAGAATAATGTTTCTAGCAGCTCGCTCAACTTTCGCCAGGACAGCCAAGTCTCCTCCCATCCAAATGGGGAAATCAAACCCATTGTCAAGGGCGAGGGGAATGCCCGGTACTATTTCCCGGCAGCAAAACCACCATTAGTCTGATGTGGGAGGCCCAGTTTTAGTAATTGTCTCTACATCATTGGGTGCGGGTGTGATTGTAGATCATCTGATCCGCTGGTGGTCGGATTGGCGAAGGCTGTCTTGCAGCCAGGATGAAACAAGAAGAAGCGGACATGGATCTACGACTTACAAAGCAACACGGGTAAATCTTACAGTTTTTCGTGTGGTGTGAAAAGGATTAAGGTTCCTGTCAGAGCTCTGTCGCCTCGCGTAGGCAGACAGGGGTTGATCAGGCAGCCAGCCATCCATGATTCTCAGGTAGCACCAAGTCGAGACCTGAATGTCTCACCCTCCATTCCTCACGGCGTCATAAGAAGGGGGTTGGGGTCTTGGTCCAAGCCATATCGGTAGAAGTAACTGCGTTGCCGTAGCAGATCGAATATCTCCATAGCCGGGTTTGTCTAGCTTAAAGATGTTCGGAGAATAATAGAAGAGACTGACTGCAAGGCACTTCATTGACAAGGTTAACTTTCAGTTGTATCAGCCTCAGGAGAAGCAGTACTCAATCAGAGATGTACGTACATGAGTATAGCCGGATTTGGCAAAGGTCAGTGTTAGAAAGTTTGGTATCCCAGTCGCCGAAACGGCTCGGCTCTCCGGGCTCCATGGTCATTGACGCTGAAATCTGCGTCGGTCACTCGGCCTGAAAGATAGCCAATCCTTGCTTAGTCGTTCGATGACCCTCCTTCACCAAGCCCTTGTCATTTTCCACTGGCTAGTTAGCCTCGGTTGGACGACGGTCAGTTAGAATTGTCGCGATAGCTATGCAAAGAACTCACGTATATGGTCAGGTAATATAGGAGGCAATAAGTCACTACTACGAGTTTTACTCAAAAACATGATGGAAAGGAGGAGATCAAGGGTTGGGGAGTCACTACAGAAGAGTTCTGTTTTGCCATCTTGTCTTGGCTTTCTCATTGTATGTGTGACACTACAAGAGAAATGGACCCCCCTAGGAAAATGAAACAAGCCCTGTGGATCTCAGTTAGTTGATCACTAGCTTATTTAAGTAAAGTCATCTATGAGGCTGCCCTTTCCCAACCACCTTACGCGTGATCAAGACTTGATCTTGTTATTGTGCTGGATCGGCCCAAACGTCAATGCGTCTCTCTAGCCGAAATAAACCAACATTTTTTCATCGCGGGAAGAGATCTACCAAGGTAGCACTTGTTTATTACATTCAATACGCATTCAGTCTGAGCAAATGTTGTTCGTCGGTACTTTGACTATCAATTGTCTTTTACCTGTCGGCCGTTTTCATTAACATGAGGACGTTCCTGGTTACTGGAGTGCATAAGGTCCGACGTTGCCCCGCTGATGTGCAGCCTAATTCCGCTAGCGGAAATTTAATCCTTGCCAGGGCTGCGATCTTATCGTGATTGACAGCACTTCGCTAAGAAATTACGCACGTTTGCATGTGAGACATGCCGCTAAAATACCCTGTAGCATACGTCACCGTCAACCTCGGATACTGCGTTCACCTTCCTTTATCATCACACTTTCTTGGCATACAATTGTTAAGAAAGTGGTCCTATCGACACCAAAAAATCCTTAACAAGGAGTAGACAGGTTGGATATGTGGGGTACTGTCATTGTTACCCTAGTACGGAGGATCGCCTAGTACGGAGGAGGCTTTGCGGGAGTCAGTAACTGCGATCCTTCAATGGCTACAGTATTGCTTCCATGAGTTTCCATGAATTTCGGCGCTACAACCTTCACAGCCGGCTAGGATCGGGGGAGATATTCTTCTTGCCGATGTTGGCCGCCTCTCCAACCCAGCCGATAAAACGTACTACCGTATGACTCATGACAGTTTTTCAGAGGTACTGGTGTGAAGATAGAATTGCTTAAAACCGGCTAGCTCCACTCAGCATCTACAGTAACAGCGTTGGAGAGTTTGACGTAATCGACGATCGCGGCACTGATATCATGGCCGTGGCTGTGAATCTGCCTGGCTGTCTGTGTTGTTTTGGTTTCTATGGTAGTTGATAGGCTCGGCCCCCCAATCAAGCTTTTAACCTGAAAAGATTGTTTCTGTTTGTCGTTTGGGGTTTCCTTCTCTTGATGTTCGTTTGGCGGCCATGCACGGAAGTCATCGAATACAGTGGTTTCCTTCCTGCTCTAAACCCTTGTCAATCTTTGATATACAGTGTTTAGCTAACGACTTACAATTCTGTTGATATAGTGAGAAAAGGTTTGTCCAACGGAGATACGCTCGCCATCGTCGGATCTTCTCTCGTACGAGCCGATGAATGATCGATTATCGCTGGTACTAGTTCAGACGCCGTCACAGGCTGTGCTCCATTACCGCCGTATTCCCCATGTTTGCTTAGAGAATTCAGGATCTCTTCGACAAGTAAATCAGGGCTGCCACCTAATGGTGATGCGGTAGCTGTAATGGCCCATTCTTTGGGGTTCCGTTAGCTCAAGACTTGTTCGAGGCCATATTTAACCTACTTGTTGAAATAGCCCAGATCCAGACTTGGTTAACACGTACAACTGTCCACTGATTAGGCTCTCTCTCAATGCCCATATCCCCTGCTGTCTCATTCTCTCTGAAATACTTGCTCACAATTTGGCTCTCATTCCTACAGCTCTGGTCGTTTATGGCTTCGTTATCTTCTTGAGCGAATTGGCAGTACCATTAATCAAGAGTTGGCGAACCGTGTTGCTGCTTATCCTTCCCCTTATACGTATCCAACAGCTCTTCGTACTGGTCATGTCTTTGTTTTAGATCCCACTCGTGTGAGAGTAGTCTCGAATCCCAATCTCTACAATGAGTAGAATAGGAAAGGTATGGCATCTAGAAGAGGGTATTAGTGTCTAGAAACTTAGATAGATGTTCAAAAAACATAGATAGCAGACGCAGGCACAAATTCGTGAGGGTTCTTCGGAAGCTGACCAGGCTTTGAGTCCCAGTCGTCGTAGATCCTCTGATCCTCTGACCTCGAGTCGTCAAGTCTAGTCTCGCTCTCGGTGGCTTCTGAACCTCTACTTCCATCCTCATCTTTGTCCGTTTCGATGAGTGTAGGTGATTCCGTTGCCTCCTCTTCTCTTGACTGGACGTCCGTTGACTTCTCCTCTGGTCTGATCACAGACCGGGGCCTCATCATTCGCGAACGAGATTCCTTGTCAGGGACTTCAACCCAACTATCACGGAAGAAGGACCTGACTTGGTAGTAGTCGCGAGTACGATAACGCTCATGTGACATGATTGTGGTGAGAAGGTCCTGGGAAATAATGTCAGTATGACTTCTGCTCATATGTTTGCCATTCAGCTCTAAAATCGCAAATAGGACACCAACATTCATCCAAACCATCTATCTCGAGTCAGCGGCGGTCTCACTCAGACTTGTACTGCTACTTACATTGGTAGAAGGCAATGAACCCAGGTGAGTTTGAGGTTCTCTTTGGCGTATAAGTTGCTGTTGAAACGCATCGATCCTCTTTTAGTCATATCAAGCAGATTCCTGATTGCCGTTCCCACTACTTCGGTAGGTCCTGGATCGTAAACAACTTCCTTTATCGGTCGATTTCTCCTAATTCTGCCCGATTCTCCATTAGCTTTAAAGAATGCCACAACAGTGGCTTCAGCCGCTTGGACTATCCGTTTATTATTTAGTCCAGGCACTGGAGGCTTGTAGTCCACTTCGTCTCTGTGCGTTTGAGATATCTGTGCAAACGGCGGGTCCTTTAGAATGTCCTGCAAAGTGCCCAAGGTGGTAGGTCTGTTTACTGCTTTGCTTGTCTCGACCCCTGGCTCCTTTCCGAACTGCCTCTCGCGTCTTTCTTTCTTTTGCCAAGGTTCACGATCTCTCGGATGTAGGCTTGCCTTGAGGTTGCTATTATCTTTGAGTGGACTCGACTCTTTATCGTGACGGATCAATTGATTTTGCCTTTCATTGTGATCTCTGAGATGGGATGCTCGCCTCCACAATACATCACAAGGCTCAGCAATGTGAGACGTTGTTGCCCCCATTTGACTAGCCGCACCATCCCGCACGGCGTTCCAGGCAACTCTGACTGCTTCCACGTTCTTGGGCGTTCGTTGAGAGTTCGTGATAAGAATCCACATGACTTGGACCAGGACTTCGCAGGATAACTCATGCTCCAGTTCGTTCGAGGTTATCGACTTGGATGTTGCTTGCAATGCTTCATGGACCATCATACCAATGTCTTCAGAACGGCCAGCGTCGTCGATAAGCTTGGACAAGACACCTGGAAGTCTTTCGTGTGCTGCCCATTGAATCGGACCCCAGTTATCAGATTCAGTGACTACAATTTCGCGCTCGCTCGGCAGCTCACAGAATAGTAAACCCAGAATATCAAAGGGCTTAATCATTTTAGCTGCCATCTCGATGACTTGAAGCTTTCCACCATTCTTCCAAAAAGGCGCTTCCTTGACTTCCTGTTTGGCGAGCAGAGATCTCATGGCAGCGAGCGGATGCTCACCCAGAAGCGCAGAATAAATTGGGCTTTGCTTCCAGTCTCTCCAAGAAAGGGTATCTGGTTGCATCAGCTTGAGGAGCTTCTCAATATTCCCTTTGTACGCAGATATCGCCGCATTATGTAGGGCTGTGTAGCCGTACTCATCAATTATGGTTGGATCGGCTCCATGTCGCATCAGAAGCTCAATGACAGATACATATTGTCTGGGCGAGGAGTCCCAACACCGTTTCACGGATTCTGAATCTTCGAAAGAGTCGCGATCAGGTTTTATCAGATCCCGTTCTGCTGTTCGTTTTCTCCATCCCGGCTCGTAACCACTAGCGAGATGCAATGGAGTGCTCCCTTCATCGTCCTTAGCATTTATATCAGCTTTTCTTTCAAGTAATAACTTGACGACACGCTCACTCCCTACTAGGCTTGCAGCGTGTAAGGGAGTTCTCCGATTCTCTGCTTCGGCATCCACCTCGACCCCTGATAATGGTATCTCTGGTAACAGAAGACGAACGATTTCGTCTTGATCATGGAAGCAGGCGAAATGCAATGGTGTCCATCCAGGATCATCTGGACAGTCAGGGTCAGCATGACCGATTCGCCATCTAGCATCGCAATCTGCGCCAGCGCTGATCAGCGCAGAGGCTATTCCGCAAGACCCCTGCATGCTGGCTACATGGAGAGGAGTATAGCGACGCTCATCAGTTATTTCCAAGTAACCGTCTCTCCATCCAACTTTGTGCCCAAGTATCAACCTAACCATCTCCAAATCCTGTTCTCTCGTTGCCGTCATCAAAGGAGTAAAATCCATTGAGTCCTTGATGTAGAGATCCGCATTGTTCCCAAGGAGTAGATAAACGACATAGTGATAGCCTCTTTCTACGGCTAGATTGAGCGGTGTCTGGTTCATTTTCGCTTCAATGGCGTTGATATTCAATCCATCCACTTGAAGAAGACGCTCAACAATGTGTTCCTGATGCCCCCAACAGGCCCAGTGGAGTGGCGTCCACCCATCATCATTAGAAATATTCGCGTCGGCCCCGTTTTCAAGCAATAGTCTAATAACATCCATGTGGCCCATCTCGCAAGCTGCGGCCAGCGGAGTTTCGTTGTTGATATGTGTACCGTTGATGTTCGTAATTCTCCCAAGCAGCGATTCCACTACCTCAGTTTGCCCGTCGAGGCATGCTGAGTGGATAAGTTTCTCCTCGTCGAAGCTACTCAGGGTGACGTCCGCTCCAGCGAGGACAAGAGTATTTGCTTCTACTATAAGATCAAGCTCAAGGGCAACCTGGAGTGCTGTTTTTCCTGCTGCATCTCGAAAGTCAACCTCAGACTTCTTCTCAGAAACCAAAGAATCGAAAGTTTTAGATATCTCCCGAGCCTGTGATATTCTGCGTAGTTCCTTGTGTAAGAATGGGGTCTCATGTGTATCATTCCCAATCATATGCTGGCCGCTACTGGTTTTCTTGGCGGAATTGGATGCTAGAACTGGTCCTGCGTCATCCGTGATCGTTGTAGCCTCTTCCCGGCTTCGGTATTGAACAGTCGTGATAGACGGGCTTGCTTCGGCTGTCTCGATCATGGCCGGAGGAATCTCATGAATGCAAGAATACAATTCCACGAAGAACAATACAGAACGGCTTGGGTTGGTGTTCAAAGATTTCAAGCAACTGTTGGGTCTCCGCAGGTGTTATACAAACCCCAACTTGTTCCTGTTGTTTTCAGCCTCGCGATTCATCGCAACATAACCCAAATGTGAAGGTCGTGTAACTTCGGTTCCTTTCGTCCACTGTTGGCTCGAATGCTACTATCTCCACACTCTTGCAGGATTCGAGCTGTTGTATCACTGTTGTCCTCGAATAGCTCTTAGCTGATTGGTGTGCCACACGACGGTAGCCTGATCATGGCATTAGAAGGCTTGAAATAATATGATCCCCCATCCTTCCCATATTATCGGATCTCTGTACATATGAATGGCTTCATACGCTACAGTGCCTCTCCGTTCGGAAAGGGGAAGAAAACCGAGAGATAATGAGCCCGGTGGGGTCCAACGAGTCTTTCGAGTAATCATTTGCAAGCATGGCCATATAATCCCACCTGCATGGCACTATTGAATCTGAGACTTGTGCCACATAGCACATGTTTCACTAATCACTACACACAGCTTGGATCAGTTCTGATGACGGTATAATATTATCCTTCCCAGAGACCTAGCCACTACCGCTCTGTAACGGTCCTTCACCTTATGCTTTCACACGATACTTACTATTCTAACGACACTATCAATTTCTCTTCCTGAATGCGCAGCTTCAAAAGACCGACGGTAGCTTTCAAGCTGCTCAGCAGGCAAACTTGCTCCAATGCTCTCCCATTTGGACACCTGGCCGATGATTCGACAAGTTCCATCGTCACTTCTCCGTATAAGGAAAAGAGTTGAAAGCCCAGGAAATACACAGACAGCATCGCCAACGGCTGCCACCGCGCCACTGTGAAGCAATTGCCCCGCTGTTCCATCTTGTAGCACAAAATTACTACACCCAACCATACTCTGCTGAAAAATGGGGTCTGTTACCATTCCATAAGCACCTTGCAACTGTTCTTCCGTTCCGAATCTTGTGCCGAGTGAGGAGAGTGGTTGGCTGTGAACCATGCACACATAAGCCATCATGACTCTCTGCACAATGATCGGATTTTGAGTTAATCTCTCTTCGGTATATATGTCAGACAGATGAAACTTGAGCCACTCGGTCATAACCTCCATGCGAGTAACTCTTCGGATAGCTGCTGCAACTTTGACTATAGCCTCGTCAAACCGCAGGAACTCTCCTGACGATACTAGACCAGTGTCGGTATCAGGCGTGACGGGCTTGTAAACAGACACGCATTGGCCAAGAATAATCGCCGGCATGGTCAGAGTCCTGCCATCCCCAGAAACATTGAAGCACTTCCCAGGACTGGGTGTCAAATTGGACCTTGCTGTCCAGCTATTTCGCAGATCTGGTGTCCATGATGGCACAGCTGGAAGATTGCCGACAGTCCCTAAATTCAATACACGAATATCTTGGGTCTGCTCAAGAATAAACATTGTGAACTTGTAGCAGAGTTCCTCGAAAGATTGGGTGTAATCTGGCTGAAGAGCCGGGGGTAGAGGATCGCAAGCCAAGAGCCCAATCAGAGCATACAAACGATCATGAGCAACCGTAGCTTCCAGCTCTGTTGTTTCATTCAACAGCTTAACTATGTCAAGAGCACACTGCTTTTCCTGACTCACAGAGCCTTTTGCTTGTTCCGGGGCCATTTCACTTCTGGACTGTAGGATATTCTTATACACCAGCTCGATAGCTTTGAACCTGACTGGATTCTTAGCCATGAATGAGTAAAGTAGCTGACCATCCTCAGATGGATCCAGCATCAATACCCAAGTCTTGAAAAAGATCTCGTACCCCAGCTCATGAGGCCCACAAAGCAAGATCGGCTGTTTCTTTGCCAGGACAGCTTCCTGAAGAATCCAGACCCGTCGGAACCATGGGCGATGGCCGATAGACCTTAAGGCGTCCCGAACAGACTCAACCTCAGTTGCGGGGCTTTCATCAGAACGTCCAGCCTGCATGAATGCTGTGATTCGCTCATCTTCCGACAGGTCTTGACTGCCAGAATCTGCAGGTGAGTGGAAGTGCTTCAACCTCTCGGCCAGTCTGGAAACATTAAGTTCCTCATCACTGCCAACCGGGCCCAGCCAAGCCAACACACGCTCACAGTGACCGTAAATCTCTGACATGCGGGGAACTTGGATTGATTTTTCGACCTGATCATTCTGATTGATACAAATGGCATCTACCCAGATCATTGCCTTGTCACTGTTGTAGCCATGAAATGCATGACGGCGATACTGATACAGAGCATTGTATAAATTCCTCGTGATGCTAAATGGCTGGTCGTTGAGAAGGATAGTAGCGGGGTTTTCTCTCGCGCCCCAGACGTAAGACAAGGCCCAGAACCGTTGCGATGTGCGGGATTTGACGGTTTTAAGCTCAACACGGATTAAATCAGTGTCGCCAGGTTTGACAAGTAGCAGTCTCAGCTCATCGGATCTGAGGGGTTGATATGGAAAGGGCGTCAAGGGTTGCACGTCCATTGTGAGGTTGGTGAAGATGTATGGAATTTCTCCTCCCGTTTTGCCCCGCCTTGAGAAGTCTCCACTGGCGCTCACCCCTGTAAGTCCCTGATGGACATGGATGATGAGGCTGATCAATATAAGCGAAAAGGAAGAGGCGCTGTGATAGACTTCAGGAGCTGAAAAGGGCTTTCAACAATTGTCTTATTATATAGCTAGATCATTGAATGACAACCTGGGCAATATTGATTACTGCCGTTATAATTCCGTTCGTCAGTCTCATCAATACTCCATTATCGTGAAATCTTATTTATACATCATCCACTGCTAAATAAAAGGTTAAAGTCTGGCAGCTTTGAGCTGAGTTTCTCTGCATCTGAAAAGGTTTCAAATAGACTCCAACGCTCTCTCCTGACCTATAAATATGTGGCCGCATCTTGCTGCGCTTCTGACTCCTGACTCTACGCGCAAAACACAAAGTAACGGTGGGTTCAACACAAAACAACCACAAACCTTTCCTACCGCAAACATGAAGGTCACACCCAGCCTCAAAGCCTCCCTCCGCACATCCCTCCAGCACCTAACCCAGTTTCCTGATCTCCAGCGACGCTTCAACGTCTTAAGGGAGGAACTAGCTACTCTAGGCTACAGGCTCTACTCCTATGGAAACAGCGCGCCGCCACATTCCAAACTATATCAAGATATATGGGCACTGAGAAATATTATCCTGGGACACCGCAGCGCCATGAAAACCCTCGTTATCGAGATGAACGACATGTATAAGAGTGGATGCATCACTGCAGCTCAGGCTATATTTACAATTCGTGAGGGCGAGTTACTGCGAAATGGAAGCCCTGAGCTGGAGGCTTTGGTGATGGTTACGGGGTTTGATGCGAAGTGGGGACGGGTGAATGGGATGTGGAATGAGGCCATGGGCTTTTCGGCACAAGTTGATTATCTTGGAAATTGTTGTCCTTGAGGTCAGTGATGGTGAGCTGGTATACAAGGCTGGATTGGAGTCTGGGACACAAGTCTGAGTTTAATTTAACACCTGCATGATATTACAGTTGAACATCCCGCTAATACAATTCCCATCTCATTTACGTTTACTGCTCTCACTATGTGGCGTCTAGTTTTATTCTGAATAGACGCTGGGCGCGTCGATATCCGCAGTGATTCCATTCGTCTGAATATTCGAGTCAGTCGTGACGAGTGCCTGGACCGCAGACAAAGTATCCTGAAACTATTTCACAGCCTTTGCAATCCCCGCTTGGATAGCCGCCTGATTCACAATCATAGATGTTCCAATAGATCTGTCCGCAAAGGCCATCAGAGTTTCAGTATGGCGCAGGTTATTGCCTATTGCCGCAGAGGCCGACTGAATCTCATGTAACGCCACGCCGACACTCCGCAGTCTATAGCAAATAGCTTCGTTCTGTAGCCAGAGTAGATTTACTGCACCCACAAGACCAAAGGCTGTTTTATTGGCGTCAGTGCTCTTATGCGCGATGTGTCCTTGGTACTCAGCCCATGCCATTCCCAAGTCCCTCTGCTGTGTAAAGATGGCGTTTGATCCAGGGATCCATCCAGCAACGGGCATCCAGATAGAAGAGACGGCAGTGCTAGCCTCCACTTTTTCGTGGCCCTCACAAGTAGACATTACTTTGTGACAGCACACGTAAGGCATCTGGTAGCAAAGACCTCTGTTGCATAAGGCTAAACTAGCCGCCGAGACTTGAGTGCCGCTAGCTCTCTAGTTCACACCCTGGCTCAAATTCGAAAGCATGGAACTGGCGTTCTGAGCAAGACTTTTGAGCTCTGAGTTTCCCTCGGGGTCAGGCTGGGAGTATGTCTGGCTGGTCATCATGCTTATCATGCCCTATACACTATCTTCCCCCACGCTAGTGAGCTGATTAATAAGGTTCTGACGCAGCAATTGCGCGTCCCGTCCCTGTAAGTCTGTTAGCGCCCGCCATAGCAGTACTTTTTCAAGTCCACCCGTCCAGAACTCACAGAAGCTGGATATTCCGTATTGATTGAAGTCGTCACAAGTATTCCAAAACTCCAGCACAGCAGTTTCTCTCTCCTTTCGTGGTATGTAACCAGATACGTTCAGTCATTCGCGCTTCATACGGAACTGGTACAACAGAGGATCCATACGCCAATTCACATTAAAACTCAGCATTAAAGGCCGTGCAACCGTCCAATTGAAATGCAATTTTATAATCAGTATGCGCTATCCGGTGGCTTAGCGAAAATCCTGCGTAATTCTCCTCCGCGCAACGCAGCGCAATCAATTCCGCCCTCACACCCCCTTCCAGTGCCGAAATCCGATTATCGACGCGGTGCGGGCCGTGCAAAGACCGCTCGCTGCTAAGGGGAATGAAACTGCCGATGGGGGGTAGGCGATCACCCTTGGCATAGCCAATATGGTTAGACTGCTGGTCAGCTGCAGTGCTGCGGCGCAATCACATAGCCATCCCCGTGATGATCTGACGTAGATAAACTTTGGAGTTATTGAAGTTTATCAAACAGTTACGGCTCAGAGTTTACGCTGATCTTGATAGAGTTCGTCTCGAAGTAATAGCCCCTATCAATGGTGCAGAAGCTGTAAGCTTATCGTCTACTGGAAGTTTGTCTCACTCTCCACGACATTTCCCCTCGGTTTTCCATAACCGTTTACTCTCCACTATCCTCGTGTTTCACAACCGTTATCATCGTCATCGCATGACTCGTCCTAATCTCCTTCAATACACCCCGTTCTCCGTCCGCGGAGTTTCCACGGACCCTCCATGCGCCCCAATGCTTGGCTGTCGTTAAAAGTGTGGGTTACGAGGGTCCGTGAGGCGTGGGCGATCTAAACAGGAAACGTTTGGCGAAAATCCCGGTTATAATCGTATACACCTATTATCCTATTGGCTCATGTACTGCATGGCTGTACAACTGTAGTGTTACATTGAAACGAAGATATTCACGGGGTTGAGCTCTTTCCAGCCGATATGATGTGTCATTTCGTTTATGCATTGACGATGTGTGGCATTTTGGAAGGGACTCGGGCTCTCGGGGTATCAGAAAGTCGAGAGACACCAGCTGGGGTGACATAATCGCCCTTGTAGAGGTCCAGGCACTGATCTGCGCTACTCGTACTACTTGTTTTTGACACGTTGAACTGAGGCGCAGTTATTCTCGTACCCTCGTCGGCACTCGCGTCTTAAAGCTCCGGTGCAATGGACATTGAGGCCAAGTAGAGAAGAGCAGCATTTTATGTCGATCCTTCTTTTGAAATATACCCTCGTGGATGGTATAAGTATAGCTTCAATGCCGTGAAGGATTCAGATCCATCATCCCACCATCGGCAGTTCTCCGAGATGTCGACATATATCGACACCATACTCCAGAATCCGCAATATGCGGTTCTTTCTGCGATTTCCCTCATCACAATCTTAGTTGTGAACTTCTCTTTCTTCGCTCATGAAGACAAATACCCATTTCTTATCCCCAAGAAGCCTTTAGAACTGACCGACAGGCGAGTGGTCAAGGAGTTTCTCGCCAACAGCAAGAGTCTCCTTGCAAACGCTCGAACAGTCTATAAGGATCAGCCATACAGGGCTTATACCGAGATAGGCAACGTTCTAGTCATTCCTCCTTCGTGGGTTGATGCTTTAAAGAGTAACAGACAGCTCGACTTTCTGACCCCGGCTAAAGATGCAAGTGCCGGTGTTGAAAATGGTGGTTTGGTGCTAATTTTGAAAAGGACTCTCATGAATATATCCCTGGGTTTAACCCTTTTGGATTCGATCCTAAAATGCCAACCGTCATCAACAAGTATATTACAAAGGCTCTGAGTTAGTTTTGCGAGCTCCTCTCTCTACTGCTTATTAACCTTAGTCCTCTAGCCAGATTAACGGGCCCCGTCTCTGAAGAATCGTCCTTAGCAATCCGCGACTGTCTCACCGACTCAACAGGTAATTCCTTCGTCTTCCAGTTAAGATGACAAGACTAACAAAGCCCAGAATGGCACGCGATCCGACCCCAAGCAGACCTCATCCGCGTCGTATCCCGCGTATCCTCTAGAATCTTCATGGGCGAAGAGCTCTGCCGGGATGAAGAATGGAACAGGACTTCAAGCGAGTATACGCTATTAGCTTTTAGCTACGGAGGCCATCTACGAGAATATCCCAGATGGCTCCGTCCGTATATCCACTGGTTCCTCCCTCAGTGCTGGGCGATCCGCGCGAAATTGAACGAAGCACGACAGTGTCTGAAGCCTCACATTGAGCGCCGAAATGCTATCAAACAAAAGGCGCTGTCTGAAGGGAAGCCGTGTCCTTTCGATGACTCTCTTGAATGGTTTGAAAGGGAGTATGAGAAGCATGATCCGGCCAAAGAGCAGATTGCTGTTTCGATCGTGGCGTATCATACTACATCTGACTTACTTGCCGAGACGCTTCTCAACCTTTGTCAACACCCTGAGCTGTTTCAGAAGCTTCGGGAGGAGATTATTGCGGTCTTGACTGCTGAAGGGGGTTTAACCAAGGCAGCGATGTATAACTTGAAGTTGATGGACAGCGTGGTTAAAGAGTCCCAAAGACTACGACCAATTATACTCGGTATGTCAAAGTTGTAGTCCTCGTTCCCATCCGACCCTCTAACATTTTCGTCAAGGCGCGTTCAGGAGAGTAGCCACGGCGGATGTCACGCTCCCCAACGGCGATATCCTCAAGAAGGGCGACAAGATCATCGGAAACATGTCGCACATGTGGGATTCCGACACTTACGACAACGCACTTGAGTTCGATCCATATCGCTTTGTCAAGATGCGTCAGACAGGCGATGACAAGAAAGCTCATCTTGTCAGCACCAGCGCTGAGCATCTTGGTTTCGGACATGGTATCCACGCATGTCCCGGACGTTTCTTTGCTGCGAATGAGATTAAGATCCTGCTGTGTCATTTGCTGCTTAAGTATGACTGGAAGCTACCAGAGGGTTGCACTCCACGGCCTTCTCACTCGGGGTTCAAGCTTCTTGGCGATTACTCGACGAATCTTCTGGTTCGACGTCGAACTGAAGAGTTGGACATTGATTCTCTTTCTAGGTCATAAGGCCACAGTGGTAATTTGTTTGCTCCATCCCAATTGGGGACACTGCGAGTTGAAGTTAGGGTGGGGTCATTTGTATACTACGTTTACCAAAATTGACAAGATCTATTTTTCATCGCTCTTTCAAAATCCCGCTCGTCAAGTGATCATCTAGTCCCGGTCCATTATCGCAAATCAATACGCGTGCCGAGTGAAATACGAGGCACCAATCAGAATTCTCCAACATCCACAGATACGAGGACAAACCCCCTACAATCACTAAGTCTTTTACCTGGCCTCAAGGAACAAAATTCAAGACTTGAGAAGAGGACTCTAAATGAACTGAGCAAAGAGCCCTCTAAGCCTAGACTAGATTTGCCTAAGTAATTTTATCACTTAGAGTCAAGGTCCTGGGTGATTTTCCTCCACTAGCCTGGAGCACAATCCTTAGCTGTCTTCCCAGAGTACGACGGGCCTCCGGGGTCTTGGATCGTACCGAGACCAGGATTTTCGGGTCATGACGCTGGACCGTTCTCGGCAGTTGATCTCACAACCCGATCTTACACGGTATGGTTGAGTATAGGTCAGGATCCTGTCCAATATTTAATACAATAAATATTAGAACATTTCGGGATCATCCATCGATAGACAATACGAAAAGCTTTGTCACATCCTTCTGTTCCATTTCATCATGAATATTGACTACTATGGACGCATCGCGGAGAATCTCCAGTTCAACAACACCCCAGTCATGATCGCAACAAACGCATGCTTCATAGTCGGCTTTCTACAATACACATACGCTATAAGACTCCTCATCCGCGAAGGTCAAGGCCCTATACCCTTCTGGATGCAGACCTTTTACGTCGCTCACGAATTGACATTTGTTTACCTCTTCGCCGAGGCGGCACCCCGCTACAATTACCACTGGTTCTTCGTGTCAACCTCATTTTCACTGGCAGTATGGGCAGTTCTTGAGATATTCTGCATGTGGTATACCATCCAAAGCCCAAAAGACCGCATCGCTACCTTTTCACCTCTCTTTGGAAAACAACCCGCTACTTCCTCTATCCTGACATACACTTTCTTTCTGCAGCTCGCCATGTTTGCAGTGGTCTGGATATTGATCGAATTTCTTGGTACCGGTAGCTTCATGCTCACAGGAGCGCTCACCAATGTCCTTATGATCGTCGGGCCGACGCACGAGTATCTATCTCGTGGTTCACGAAACGGTCTGTCGATCGGGTTCTGTCTTACCAATGTGGCCTGTGCGATATAGACGTTTGCCCCGTTCAGCTTGGGCGCTGCTGTATTACCTGAGATCTTTGATCGGCCTATCATGTATGTTGCGGGATTTATCTTGTTTGCATACTCTGTATGGTTGACGACGGTGGTCGCGTCTTATCCTCCCAAGACAGCTTCAAAGGGACAACCGACGCCGATCTGGTAGAGGCTGCACCGATTTGGAATGATGATCAGCATGTGAGCTTGGGATGACTTTCAACCTCTTTGTATTCTGTTACTCCGACTATCCTATAAAATCACTCCGCTCCAGTAGCATAAATCCCATCCCTAATAAGCTGACTCAACTTCTTGTTCGTCGCAACATACCGTGCCAAATCACGTCTCTTCTCAACCAACAAATCCATCACAATCCTTCCAAAGACCAGTTTTCCAGAGAAATTGAGGTGAGTGCGATCTCCCTCAATCTCATTATATTTGTGGGCATTCTCCTGTCCAATAGCGTTGACATACTTGGTGCTCGCAGTATTGAGATCCAGGTACTTGACGCCAGATTTATTTGCAACAGCAACTGCTGCATCACGCTCGTTGCTAAGATTCTCGATCACTTTTCCGTCCTTGAAAGTACGGCGGGTAAGGGACGTAACGATAATCTACCAAAATCAGTCACTGCACCAGAATTACAAGGTCAAGCTTACCGCTGTTCCTCCAGCCTCTTTGACCTCACCAATCATAGTAGAAAGGTTATCCGAGTACTCCTCCAACGTAAGAATCTTCTGATCATTGTGGCCAAACTGAATCGTGACAATAGCTTCGTGATCTTTCTTATGACTCCTCACGTTCTCGAGAGCAGTATCCCATAAGCCCTGAGATCGGAAAGATACAGTCGTTGCGCCGTTCTTGGCGATGTTGATACCACCTGCGGGCTTCTTGGTGCTGTTCAGAAGGGCATCACCCCAACCTCCGCCGGTGGCAACGGTAGAGTCGCCTGTCAAGATGAAGAATGGAGACTTCTTGGCTTCAGCGCCTCCAAAGAGGGTTAGGATGCTTGCAGCGAGAGGTAGGAACTTCATAATGAGATAAGAATGATCACAGAACTTGACCGCTGAAATGAACAGATGTGTCCCCTCAGTGAATTATATACCTTCATATCCGGCAAGTTCATCCAACCATTTTAACCCTAGCAGGTATTTCAACAGCTCAAATAATTCCGCCAATAATCGTGTCTCTCTCAATGTTTGGGGGCACGACAAGGCACCCCGGATTTTCAAAGCTTAATGCGTCAACTCCATATCGAGCCGTTGGGGTTAGTGCGGATCTCCACGCTCCGTTTTACTAGGGTAGCCGATTGGCATAACTTACGTATGGGCAGTACCGCTCGGGTCTTGTTGCCCCGAGGTCCTCCAGACTAAAGCATGATAGTTACGTTCCAGGTTCAATCGACAAGATAATAAATTTTTGACTCAATGCCTCCTGGCTTATTGCCTCTTTTATTCATGACTGGGTACCACCAGCCCTAAGCTCTATTTTCTTTTCATCTTTCACACTTCCTTAAACATTCAACTCAGCAGCCTTGGCCTTCTGGATAGAATCCTGGTAAGGCGCAAGCTTCTTCTCCAGCTTTCCTCCCGGTCCACAGAACTTGTCAACCAACTGCGCACTGCGACCAATGTACAGCTCTGGCTTCATCATGCCATCGAGATCAGCCCAGATAGGCTTGAAGAACTCGGTCTTCTTGATCCGCTCAACAAGATCGTTGGACTTTCCGAGGCTCTGGACCTGGTGCGATGCTTCGAAGGAGAGAACGCGGATTTGCTCGTGAGCCCTAGGTTGGTCAGTATTTGATGGCTAGGCTAAGGTTGAGGTTGGACGTACTCTTGTCGGGACACGCCCATTGCGACGAGGCGCATGATGATGTTCTCGGTGATCATGAAGGGGAGCTCGGCCATGATGTTGGAGTGAATCTTGAGGGGGAAGACGACGAGACCCTCTGTGACGTTCTGCAGGGTGATGGCGACGGCGTCGGCGAGGAGGAACATCTCGGGGATGTCGATTCGTCGCTAAATCTGTTAGGATGTGCCAAAGATTGAACAATACAAGTGTACTCACGCAGGCGGAATCGTCAAGTGATCGCTCCATCCACTGAGCGGAGTGGGTGCTCTGGTAGGTAGCGGCCTTGGACTGGAGGACTCGGGCGAGACTGGCAATTCGCTCAGATCGCATGGGGTTCTGCTTGTAGGCCTGGCAGTGCATTAGTATGTCGTCAAGCTCGCAGACAAGTATGACTGACCATGGCGCTGCTTCCGATTTGACCCTTCTCTCGGGGCTCGCCGACTTCCTTCATGAAGGCGAGATGTCGCAGATCCGAGGCGATCTTAGTGACGGTGGTGCCGAGGCCTGTGACGGCGTTGGCGATGAGACAATCGACCTTTCGGGTGCTGAAGGATCATTAGTATCAACAAAGGAAGCCAGTTGCATCGTCAAGCTTACTATGTCTGTGTTGAGATCTGAAAACTGTTAGTCAAGTACCAGAGAAATAGTATCATCAACTTACATCGTAGCACTCCTCAAAGCCAGCCTTTTGGCAAAGCAGCTCATTGAGCTTATCACACTTCTCATGATCACCACCAAAACTAAAAATCATCAGAACTAGCCCAGCCACACCGAAGGAGCAACTCACATCTCGAGGAAACTGGCCTGAGTACCAGTAGTGCCCTGCGCACCACGGAACTTGAGCTCAGCTCGCACGCGCTCAAACTCATTAAGATCCATCAAGAGATCCTGCGCCCAACCCGCAGCTGCATACCGTCAGAACACGATTTGTCCTCCAGAGAAAAAGTACTAACCTCGCTTGCCGACGGTGCTGATCTGCGCAGGCTGAAGATGTGTGAAGGACAGGGTGGGCTCGTTCTTCCACTCGAGGGCGAAGTTCTGCAGGTTGTACAGAACCTTGGCGAGCTTGGGGATGAGAAGATCGAGAGCGTCGCGCATGAGGATGAGCTCCGTGTTGTCGGTGACGTAGCAGCTCGTCGCGCCGTAGTGGATGATACCAGCTGCAGCAGGGGCAGCTTGGCCAAAGGCATGAACGTGCTGTATCTCAATCAGCCTTGGATAAATCGTCATTCAAGCATGCTTCTTACAGCCATGACATCCTGGTACGCTAGTCAGCTCGCTTATCCCCACGACACTGTATCAACAAAACTCACATGACGTCGGATCTTCTCCTCATGACGCGCAACCTCAAAGTCATCGTCAGTAACAGTGAGATGAGTCCTCATCTGCTCGAGCGCCTCGTCGGTGATGGTGTTGATGCCGAGCTCCTTCTCGCTCTCGGCGAGGTAGAGCCATAGCTTGCGCCAGGTGGAGTGGCGGGAGCGCTGGCTAAAGAGCTGGGACAGCTCCTGGCTGCAGTAGCGGCCGGTGAGGGTTGTCTGGTAGGTATCGAAGGCGGCCATTTTGGATATATCAAAATGCTGTTACGTATGATGAAGTTGGTAGGGCGGGGGATCGGTGATCTTTTTTTTGACGTGAGCGTGGAGAAAGAAAATTTTAGCCTTTGGCCCGGATAATTCTCTAGCCGTTTGTTGTTGTGCACTTCTCTTCCAGCGCCGCCTGCGAGTGACAGCCAGTGGTTGGAATGTGTGTTTTATGATTGGTTAGATTATGATACTTAGTGGGGCATCTTCCTTGAAACCGCTCATCAGCATCAGTCCATCAGTGCATGGCAGTGCACAACAGAAACAGCTGAATAAATCAGTCCACTTGAGACCTCTCACCTGATCTGATAATATTGTTAATGTTCTATTTCAATTATTCAGAAAAGGTAAGGATCACCTGCTGATCAGCATGACGCTGGGCATTGGGCTGAAGCTTTGAAGATGCCCCACCACTTTTACTTTTGTGTTTGCCAGCAAACCTTGTCATTCAATGGCAGATCTCATCGAATCAAACCATATGATTCATTGTTTGACTTTTTCACAATACTCCCCTATGTACAAGGCAAAGTGTTCAATCCTTCATCCTTGAGCAATATTTTTGCGTTGTTCTTGTTGACTCTTCGCCCAGTGGCGCTAGCCCCGCCCTGTGATTGACAAATGGAGCTCATCTGGCAGCCATGATGCTGGCAGCAGATGTTAGACAAAAGCATGAGCAGCATGGACCTGGATACAAACTTTTAAGGGCTGCCTAGATTCGGTCATGGAAGCAGCACAAGACAGACAAATACTAGACTCAAGCGCTTGCATCAGATGAGGATCCGAAGCTTGGCACGCTTAATGTTTGGGCGTCAATGACAATAACATTCATTTGAGAAGAGAAGAGAAGCCGATGAATTTCTTGGCGATACGGTAGAGATGTTAGGGTCTTTTTTTAATCTCCGATTTGCTTCGAACATTTGTATGTCGAGTATTTTGTTACATCACCGACTGTGATGTGACAGAATGCTGTGCCTGAGGTTTGCTCAAGACCGTAAATTCGTAATTGAAAGGCACCCAGGTTGACCCCTTGCAAAGCTGACGCGCGAAATGTCACAGTATCATAATCTGATTGCAATTATCTTACTATTAATGAGTGCTATTTATATAAGCCATCTGTCCAAAGATCCAAACCAGTGATTGGAATGAGATAGAGGTTTAGGGTATGGGCTGATGAGTACCTATGGACAAAAGTGTTGATCCGATAAGATAAACTGATAAGATAGATCTTCTGATATGTCGCGTCACAAGCAAGCCACTCAAAGCGTATCTGCATAACCACGGCACAGCGACTAACCCCATATCATCAGATCTCAAATCCTCCCATCTCGGCAATGACGTAAACGACATTAATTCATTCAATTCGCATTAACATTCATCTGATCTTTAAAATAACCCAAACCTTACCAATCCCCATAAAACCCGTCCCTAGCGCCACGGAATCACCGGCGCATCTTCAAAAATAGCATCACGCTTACCAAGAACCGGTCTAAAGCGTCTTGTAAACATGGATCAATTATCAATACGAGGATCCAGCGGCAAAAAACCAAGTCTACCCCTGCAAGGAAAAGGGGGTCGATTCATTTAAAATAAACAGCCGCTCCTTCCCCAAACTTTTTTTTCTTGTCCATCTCTTGGCTGTTTATACCCGTCACTCGCTTATTCATCACTTTCGTTATACTTAATCTTTTCTCAATATGAAGCTTTTCGGATCTATTGGCGCCGTCGCCGCGGCTTTGATGCTACTTCCTGGTCAGGCTTTGGCTGGGCAGTACAAGGGCTTCAGTATGGGTGCCAACAGGGCGGATGGCGCTTGCAAGTACACTGCGGATTGGAAGAAGGATTTTCAGACGATCAAGAGCTGGAACAAGGGTTTCAACGCTGTGCGCCTCTACTCTGCCGATGACTGCAACAGTAAGTTTCACCCCTGCACACAACATGATCGACATACTGACCAACTTTAGCACTGGTCAAGGCTGTCCCCGCCGCCAAGCAGACCGGCATGAAGATCCTTGTCGGCGTCTGGGCAACCGACGACGCTCACTTCGGCCGCGACAAGGCCGCTCTTCTCAAGGTGATCAAGCAGTACGGCACCGACTGGATCGCCGCCATCTCCGTCGGATCCGAGGACCTGTACCGTAAGGACATTTCGCCCGATAAGCTGGCGCAGCAGATCTACGACGTGCGCGGGATGGTGCGCCAGTTCAACAAGAACCTCAAGGTCGGACATACCGACACATGGACGGCGTGGGTCGACGGCCGCAACGACGTGGTCACCAAGGCGTGCGACATTGCCATCACCAACGGCTTCCCCTACTGGCAGGGCGTCGCCATCAAGGACGCTCTGCAGAAGAAGACCTTCCAGAACTCGTACTGGAGTGTGCAGCAGCACGTCAAGGCTGTTAACAGCAAGGCTGCTGTTTGGGTTGGCGAGACGGGCTGGCCTACCAAGGGACCTAACTACCAGAAGGCCGCTGCTACTACCGCTAGTCTGCAGAGCTACTACAACAACGTTGGGTGCTGGTTGTGGCAGCAGAAGGATGCTAGTGGTTTCTGGTTCACTGCTTTTGATGCGCCTTTGGCTACGCCTGAGGTTGAGAAGTACTTCGGGATTGCGAACTCGGACCGCAAGCTCAAGTTCACTCTTACTTGCTAGATGGAGCGTATCTGATTTCGAGTATCTATTTTTGCGCATAGCATCTGGCTGGGAAATGGGCGCTGGAAACTTGCATATATACATTCACTCATAGACTATTTCATTCAAAAGCCAGCGGGGTAAAATATAATGGCATTGTAATTCATTGTAACTATCCGACTTGTGCGTTTTCTTTCTAAGCCTCAAGCCTTGATTCCAACGGGAGGGCCCAAGTAGCTCTTGGCTACACCACCGCAGTCAACCACAATCTTTTCAAGCAGCATATTCGCATGTCCTAACCTGAGATGTAGCGTATGTGCACCGGCTGCCAAAGTGACCTCATGCTTACGAACCCATACGTTATCCGACGCAGCAAAGAACCAGCCATCAGCCGACGCCCATCCTTTATCGGCAGCGTTCTTCTCACTCTCTGGAGTTCTCTTCTGCAGAGAATAACTTTGGGTTTGTTCCTCGTCGATTCGGACGTCATAAGTCAGAATGTCTTCTGAGGAGAGATCCAGAGTGGTACCGAAGTAAAGTACCAAAGTAGCCTTGGGCGTCTCGCTGAAAAGGTAAAAGGGGTATTGAACGTAGGGTGTCGAACTGTCACTGTCAATACCTGGGGCGAGAGTCAAAGAGCCAGTTTCTAGCCTGCCAGCATCGGGTAAAACCAGATACGGTGTCTCGAGATGACAGTCGGTAGCGGGAATAGACACAAAACCGTCCTGCTCAACGAAACCCTTGAATGAGTCTGGTACCCGTCTGCCATTGATCGGCAAATGGACCTGTTCAAAGTCACCTTCCTCTGACCGAACATCGACCAGGACCTCCTCTTTGAAGTCACCAGGCACTTGATCCCAGTCAATCGAGATCTCAACCCTGGCATCATCCTCTCCAGGCACCAAGACCCCCGAGACCTTTGACAGCTGAACCCAAGACTGAGGCGCAGAAACAGACCAATTAATCCTCGGGACTCCCCGGGTAAAAATATCAAAGTATCGAGCCTCAGGTCCATACCGACTCATAGGCCGTAAAGTCAAACCAGGAACAAGATCCCGTCGACTCGGATGCGTTCGCTCAGACTCTTCATTGATCCGACCTGGCCTCACGCCTTCATGGCCTTCCACAGCAACACCTATCTGTCCAACGATAGGATTGGAGTTCTGACGTTTCTGAACAAAGCATAATCCACCAATCATGTCTCGCGAGGGAGCATGCCATGTATCTTCGTAGCCGTAGTGGGGCTGCATGAGGATATGGTTCCACTTCCCGTCTAAAAGGCTGTGATATTCTTCCGAGAGAGTAAAGTCCTGGTCAAACGCGTCCAGAGCGATTTGAGCGTATTTGTTTGCCGAATTTCGTCTTTGGCGAGCGAAAAGCTTGTTTAGCGCTTGACTCCAGCGTACCTTGTTGTAGATGTATGATGCTTTGGTAGGATGGAGAATAAGCTGGAAAGATGCTGCTTTTTCTTCTTCAGAAACACGAGCATGTAGCCTTTCAGCATCATCAAGAAGCTCCTTCCATCGACTGTAGACGGTGTCGGCTTCTCTGTAGTGCAAGACGGAGAAAGTATCAGGCTCAATATGCTCATGCTTTCTTAAAGAGAGCAAGCGATCATGTCGATGCCAGATTGACCCGACTTCATCCGCGAGTTCAGCGCCAAATTCTCGTTCAGCAGCTTGACGGAAGAACTGCGGGAGGGTATCGTGTTTGATACTGCTAATGTCCCAAGCTAGAGCCATTGCAAAGGAGATTGGGATTTCTTGAGGTTTCAAGTCGCCGACGTTGAATACCCAGATTTGACGAGCGTTGTGATGATACGCTTGTTGAAGTTGATGCCATACTTTCCCCTTGTAACATGTTAGCTCTTGATCTTGGATGAGGGTACCTAGGGGGCTTGCCAGTGAGTTCGTGTTGATCCACTTATAGCTTCGAGGATCTCCGACGTATTGAAGATGGTAATATACCTAGGCGACAGTTAGCGAGTGCTGACAATTGAAGGGAGGAACTTACACCAGCCCCGCCCTTCCTCTTGGCCTCTTCCTTTGTAGGAAGTCGACGGATCGTGCCAAAGTTATCATCCTGGAACAGCAGCGTCACATCGTCGGGAACACTCAACCGGCCGGTTTCGAACATCGACTGAACCTCTTTATAGATCGCGAAGAGCTCTGCACGAGTTAGCCACTACCAAGCCTCACCTTGGACAAAACTCACGTGGCACCGCGTCTTCCCGTCCGTAAACCTTCTTAACAACCTGCCTCTGCGTCTCAATAGCATCCTGCACCACAGCCGCTGGATCCTCAGCCAGCATCTTCTTATCATATTCTCCTCTGATGCCCAGAGTGAAGTACGAATCACAGCCTTTGGCTCGACTAGCGCCGTGTTCAAAGAATTCGGTGATTTTCTGCTTGTTCGTCAACCAATTCCAGCTTCCGTCGGGGTTATCGGCAAACCATTCATTCGAAAGTCGTTGCATGGGTTCGTGGTGAGATGTAGATATGACGATGCCGTATTCGTCTGCGAGCTTTTGGTTCAGTGGATCGTCTGTGAAGAAGGATGCGCCGGGATTGGGATAGCCGGGCCACATTGCTGGCCATAGAAAATTGGCCTGTTCTTGTTAGTGGTGTCGCAGTTGAAGAGATACAGCACATACTTTGAGTCTGAGTAGAAGTTCAAAGACTTTGACGTAAAACTTGGAGTTGTATCCTCCGAAGTTTTCTCTCACCCAGCCTGTCAAAGCAGGTGCTTCATCATTGAGAAAGATACCGCGGTGTCTCACAGATGGTTCGCCGTGGACCGTGTGTTTCTCAATGGCGTAGATCTCTTTATGGTGTTTTGAAGGTACATCGGCCCACCAGTACCATCTTTTCCGTGTCAGCGAATCGCGTTGAATTGACGTAGTGCGGAATCACTTACGGCGAGACCCCAATCTGTTCCGAAAGAGTGTAGATGCCAAAGATGGTACCTCGCTTATCACTTCCAGCTATTACTAGAGCCTTTTCACACTTTCCCAAAGGCTGCTCGATGGTACTCGTGCTGAATGCCTCCCATTTTCCCTCAATTCCCTGGGTATCAAGCTTGCCCTGTTGTGTAAGCGTCTTGATAATTCCACTCGAAGCAACACTGCCGATAACGATGACATTCTTTGTCTGTATCTTCTCGTAGTCCGAATGAGACGATATCACGATCAACGGATTAGCATCTCCCTTCGTCACGCGAGCAAAATCTTCAGCGAAGTCTCTTCCGGCGCGGATAACGCCAGGGTAATCTGATTGATCCACCACAATCGAAGCACCGACCAACGGGATTGACCCGAGGGAAGGCTTGAAGTCAACGATCTTTTCTTCAAACATGATCAAATGTGTTTGCACCGATGCATTTGTCACTTTGGAAAGAGTTTAATAACTCACGTTGAGAAGTCGGTATACCCTCCGAGATCTAGTCACCTGATCCTCACTTTCCCCTCATCGTTAGCTCGGTTTAATGTCATCCCGAATATTCCGCACTTAAAACGACAACATCGTGGCCTTGGCAAACACGACATCTTTCCCCTCATTTGCTTAAATCATAGTAGTTTTTTTTTAAGATCGGCGAGAAGGCCGGTTTGCGATTCGCTTCATTTCAATTCGCCTTGGAGTACCAAACATCACTACCTGGCTCTCAAATACAGTAAAATTTCTATAACTTGGTTTCGTAATGCCTCAGATCAATGCCCGCTGAATCGCATCCATAGCCATGGCAGTGACAACACCTCGGCTTCCAATCTTTAGTGGCTTCGTCGCATAACTCCACAGCCATACCAACTCCCATCCGCCATCAAGCTGCTGACTCTCCAGTAGAATCCTGAGATCTCGGTCATTCTTCAGACCCAAAGATTGAGCACTCAAAGCTCTCATTGCAGCCCCGAGAATATTGTCATCGCATCCCATACGCTCTTCTACACATTCAACAAGTAAATCTCTCATTCTCTGAAGCTTTTCGTCAGATGGACGCCTGGCACAGAGGTCTGAGAGAATGTACAGGAACCAATCTGGAATTTTGTAGTAACGACTGCCGTGGAGAAAAGCTCTGGTCTCTAGTACGCGACAGAGATATTCGTAGACATTGGGGAGTTTATCGGACCAATCGTTGATTGTAAAGAAGCGAAAGACATTGGCGCAGACGCAGTGACAGAATCGCGGACGGTTCTTATTGAACCAAGCCTAGAAAATCATGAGAATTGAGAAGAAGTTCACTGCATCAGCACTTACTTCTGGAAGACCGTCTTTGTTGACGTATGATAATATGACGTCCCTCGCTTTGAGCTTTTGCTCCATGGAAACATCTTCCAGCATCGTCATTGCCAAAGACGTTGTGTCGGGATCATCCGGGTATGTCGTGCCATCATACGTAGGACTACCATGAAAGTAATTCCACGTATCACCCTCGTTCTTCAGCACAATAAGATCTCTATAACGAGAATAAGCATAAGGCAATAGGGAAAAATGCCCGTTCCAAGGACTTACCGATCTCCTGTATGATGCAAGATAAGCAGTTGAGAAAAGTTATCCGGCTGAAGGTTGCCTGTATTCATCGTGCAGAAAAGGTTCTTTGCATTCTGCTTCAAGTAAATCTTTGCGCGAGCAACAGGATCGCCCAATAGATTGTGGAGAACTCTTATCAGCTCATCGGTAGTGGTAAAAACAATGCCTTTGAACCCTAGGCATTGCGCGTTGACCACACTGCCGACTTTGTCGTCGATGAAGATGCAGTTTTTTGCTGACTCCTGTATCTTCTCCAAAAATGCAGTATAGACACCCATTTCTGGCTTTCTCTGTTGTAAATCGGAAGAGGCGACGAATTGATCGATCATACCACAGCTTTCGATCTCATCTTTGAGAAGAGCAAGTTCTGGTCCTGGGATATTGGACAAGCAACAGATTTTGGCTGCTGGATAAGCTGTTTTCAAATCTTTCATGGCAGAGACCAGGGCTTCGTTTGGCTGCATTCCATCTTTCATCTGTTCCAGGACCTCGGTCCAAGTCTCCAAATCAATGTTGAAGGCTTGAGCGACTTGGTTATAGGCCTCTTGCTTGGAGACTTTGCCTTTCTCGTATTCATGCCAGTATGGAGAGTCGAGAGCACTCTTGATCTGGGTTGAAGTCAGACCGACTGTGTTCTTGGAGCTGTAGTTAATTAGCACTCCACCCAAGTCAAGGACGACGGTTGTATAAGTTGAACGATGCATTTCAGTCGTAAAAGTCTGTATGATAGAGCAAGAGGAAGCTTGGATCTAGCAGATAAAATCCAGAAACTAAGCTTTTATATATCTACAGGAAATTCATGTTGGGTCAGAATCAATTATTACGCAAAGTCAGGCCATTGCTGTCAGAAAGCACATTCCAAATGTCATTAAGGATGCAGGTGTGATATTAATGTAGGTCGCTTAACCAAAAACGCATCATATCTAATCACCCAAGAAGATTTCATTTACCCAAAAGGGCAATGGATGTCACTTCCCGTCACGGATCAGTAATCATTGATGGCTAGTTATGTGCCGCTGATTGGCTTGAAATGCGATTGGTCAGGAAGGATTATCTCACCAAAGCCTGGCGTTGCAGTGAGCTGACTGGACGTGAAGATCAGTTACGATAAAGGCAAGGGCCGAGTTGAGATGTCGACTGTCTGTCTTATATTACAAAAAAAGGCTGTAGGATTAAGATATGGAACAGAGATGCTATATGATATGTAAGTTACATGCTGACCTTCTATGTTAAATACTTAATTATATAGAAGGCCCTGTGAAGTGTAATAAGACCAAGAGGTCCATTCTAATAATTAGTCTATTAGTACCTTTCCTAGAGGCTTGAGGTTATGTAGCATTAGTAAATAGCAAGAACTTTTATACTTACCATGTCCTAGTTCTAATTATTATTATTTAATCCTTATTTATATAAATTATCCAATACTATAACTACCTCTGTATTAAGTCTTTTACGTAGCGGCGTTAATATATTTTATATAACTGGTATTATCTTCTAAATCCATAAAGCTACAGTAGTAAGGCTGGAAAACTTATACAGGTAATATACCTCCAAGCTGCGTATTCAAGCCATAAGACTTTAAACCTATATCAATAAACAATGATTTCACCTTACCACTGCTCTGTTATCGCTACATAGCTAATATATTCCATATTTCAGCTACGACTACTAAAACACAAGCTGGATATATGAAATGACCCGACCATCATTGCGATTCGCGGGCCTCAATTACGCTTTTATCCCATAAGTGGCGGTGTAACGAGGAGCTGGAAGTTAATGACGCTTGGCAAAGAGGCGTTCCTTGGCATGCAAAACAGCTTCGAGAATACGAAATATAAACAGCTAAGTCTGGAGAAAGAAAGCTAAGTTCTTTAAGTCTTACTAATAATACAGTACGTCGATAAGATGCGCTGTGAACTTAAGCTTTAGAGGAGTACTCAAAAGGAGGACTCTAGAAAGTTAGCAGCAGTCTCAACTATTGCCAAGAGGATTCGGTGCCTGTTTCTGGCAGTAAATTCGGGCCCCCAATACACGGCTTGAGTCTAGATCTCGCGGAAAGAGCCACGACAGGTCCGACAGTCTTGGCAGGTTACATGGCATCTTTTTACCCCTGCCATCATTGGGCCTTAGACCCTTTGCCTTCTTGGCTACCGTATATTTGCGCTTTTACATTTCAACATAGCCTCAAAGGCCTCAACTCATCCTTATCTATTGGGGTCCAAATTGCAATGCATCGGCGGTATGGCTTGATATGTCAAGTCGTAAGTTATTGTCAAAGCGTCGTGCAGCACCTTGGAGTCCGCAAGGTTCGAGAACGCACCTGGGAGCTTAGATGTTACTTTGAAGGATTCGGAAGTCTTGAAGCAGAAGGTCGCTTCGGGTTCTGCGTTGCACAACATGATGGAATCACGTTGATAGGATATTGCCTAAAGGTACAGAAACATGCAATGGTATATGGCCCCCAAGATCTTGACAAAAGTGTTCCGTGATCGTGCGATACTGCCTGGCCCCCAAATGAGGAAACTCTTGAGATATCAGGCGCAAAGGGAGTGACAGAAGACATTGTAACGAATATGTATAAATAAGACAGACCGGGCTGGTGGTGGTTTAAAAGTAAGAACCTCGACTTTACCAGTATCTATCACAACATCCCAATAACTATGCATTCTTTCAAGATTATTCTCATCTCTCTTGTTCCTGTACTGGCGATGCCAGCGACAAGCCTACAGGACATGGACGATGAAGAGCCTTTTGACTTCGATCAGGGCTTCCTTGTCCCTGCGAACGTTTCAATCGAAGACTATGATTTTACTCCCATGGTCTCACTGTCTCATCTCAAAATACGCGACCTTGGAACATGGGAAGAACCTCTCGCTCCTGAGATGGGCAACATGACCGAATTTGATCTCGATACCCGTGCACCCAAAGAGACCAGACTCTTCTTCGGCAAGACTCAAGTTGACTATGGCTGTGAAGCCTCCATCAGAAACCCCCTCGGCACAGCCATCCACTCCATCTGCGGAAATGGAGACTGCGACAAGAGCGTCGTGTACACCCGAAAGGTCAAGCATATGGCTGGCGGTGGCCGTAGAAAGGACGCCTGGCTCCGTATCTCAGTCAGAGGCGAGTACTTTGGACGTCACACGCGAGGGTACATGGCCTCTGCTGTTCAAAAGTCAGTCACCCCCAAGACTGCCAAGCCAGCTATGCGATACTATCTCCCGACAAACCCAAACTTCCAGGCTCAGAGCTGTAAGATGTCCAAGTTCAGCAACTACATCAAGATGCGCAAGAACTTTGGGGATACCATCTATATGGAGATTGAAGTTAGCCTTCAGACTAGTAACAGTGAGTCATTGAATCGTGATGATAAGAAGGTTTAACTAATGCAAATATAGCACACTGCTTTACACCAAATCTTCTCAAAGAGGTTGCCGGTGCGCTCGGAGGGATTGGCGGTTCCTTTTTTGGTACTTTCGTTACTGCCATGATTGGTTGTTAAGTGAACGAATAGAGGGATTCTGATAGGCAGTCTTCAAGTTGCCATGGATATAGGCACTCAACTCCTATATCATCAATGTTGCGCGGGTCTAGATAGTGGAAGCATAAGTTGTCTGGTTTCCCATACATGCCTGATCTGGCGCTATCTAGATACCTAGTTCAGGCCCATCTGTAATCCTTTTCGTGATAATGCCAAACTTGCTCATGCCTGTATGTAACGTCGAGTCGTTACGCTTTTCATACTGCTCCTTGGTCCAAGGCCCTCTGACATCTTCCTCATCCATGTAATCCTTGCCGATCATCAGTTCCTTACGGTCCCAGAGAGGGTCAATGATTTCATTGTCCGAGTGCCAGCGACCAAAAACCTTTCCGCATCCCATAACGAGACCAACGATAGCAAAGCCATCGTCGGGACGGAGATGAGTAGGACGTTTAATTGGAAGTCGAGCATGCTCATTCGTTTCTCCCCCATTTTTGTCCCGTTTCATGTCTACGCCCCATAGAACTGAGCGGCCCCAATTGGTATGGATCTGGATTACAGGTTAGCTGGATTTCCATATAACTGGTCCACTTACCTCGATTGCCGTAGGCGCGGGATCATGATACGGGCCATGGTAAACCTTGATCTCTTCAATTCTTTCGCCGCCTTGGCCATCAATTTCGAAAGTATCCCAACGTTGCTCAGGCCAGATTGATCCATCGTCATCTCTGTCTCGTAAGTAGCGAGTCTCCCTATTAGTTACAAGGCGCAAGTTGCCCACGTCACAACTATGAGCTCCCGAGTAACTCAGGCTGTACTTATCTCGTATAAGGTATGCAGAAATGCTGCAAATCTGGGATAGTTGGCCTGTATCATTTGTGAGAATGAGGGTATTCAGGGGAACAAGGCTGTGCCAACGCCCACTATACCGAATGCGACCTTTCAACATCTGTAATCTCATATCAGAGTCAGGCGCGAGCAGACTCTTGAACATGTAGGTATTTCCAGCCCAACAAGACCCCTCGTGGGGTCTAGCTTCGGGGACTTCTGAAGGCTTTTCTCCACCATCGGTGCGGGCTTGTAAAAGCCACATTTTCTCGATGAAAGGATCAACACCGTATCGTTTATGTGCCTTCGAATCCAGATCAGTTTAAACTTCTAAAGGAGCCTGCAGATACTTACAGTAAGAGTACCTTTAATACCAATTATGGTCATATTCTCTGCAACAGCGAATGGCAATTTGAATAAGTGCGGATCGTCTTGGCCATACGTATGCTCAGAGCCATCGGTGAGATATACCTGCTATTGCGTGAGTATGTTGGAGATGTTTCCAGTTACCCGTTAACTCACTGTAACGCCCCTGCATGACGAATAATTCCAGGAACAAGCCTGCCAGGGTCTAAGGATAGATGAGGCATAGATATGGAAGACAAAGCACTTGATCCAGACGCCACCTGGGAAGGATCCCGTTGTCTGATATGAGCCTCTTTCCTGCGGTTCATGTCCGAAGATTCTCTGGTCTTCTCCAAAGCTGATAGCTATAGCTGACAAATCTCCTTCCGAGTTCCAGAAGAGGTCAAATGTCCATGGGCGTAGGAGTTCGTGCCAGCCCCGCAAGAAACTCGCTGAGCTAAAGTACAAGCCCGGCTCTCGCGTATCACCCAGTACCTGGAGGCCACTTTTGACAGCTTGGTATACGACGTAACCTTTTTCGGTAGGTGGGCATCGTGGTTCTCGAATATAAAGACTCTCAATCTGCTCACAGACCTTCCAGATTCTTCGACGATTGGCGATTGACAACATGAGTTTTGCGACTCCCGACCGTGGCTTTGAAGCATACTCGGCCCATTGGAAAATCTTCCTGTAGTCCCTGCCCTTCAGAGCTTGAGACTGTTCTCTCAAGCATTCGTGTAGCTCGGCAAAGTAAGGCAAATGGGTCACTATGCGTCTTTTCCAAAAAGAAGCATTGTCCCTCAAGCTCAAGAACGTAGTCCATGAGGCACAGGACAGATTTAGAAGACTTGTATTGTCCAAGAATTCCGAAATTATAAATAGGGCTGTTTCGGGAAGAGCCCTCAGTGGGTTTGACACCGACTTAGCTTCATAGCAGAACTGAAGAGCTTGGCTTTTAAATTCAGAACCTGAAATTAAAGAAGCAATCTTATCTTTAACTTCAGTACTGTATTGCGGGTTGGAGACTGTGTACTCTCTCCCAGGAATGCATATCCAGTACCAACTCGAAGCTTCATTGACATCCCCATAATCCAGAGAAAGACACCTTAGCTCTGGCGGCCGGATCTTTCTAACAACCGAGAATTGGTCGAAGGCTCTATAGAGTGCCCCTTTGTTGATCTTGGTAGGATCAGGACCTCCGGTCAAATACCATGCCAAAGTCTTATAGCATTCTGGGTGGAAGGGAATAACTCGTTCACGACATTTCTCGTTCTTGTAAACTTTCAGAGAACGCACATCAATACCCTCAAGGATGGGATCTTGTCGCGTTTCAGAAGACAGGTTCAAGAACCGCTGAACTCTGACTGGCCCTGATACATAGAACCTGATCAAGTTAGCATATTATATGGGAAGTAAATTACAAAACAGACTTGGAATTTTCAGCAGCAGAAGGATTATAGCCCAGGACCTGGGTTTGATTTGCCCACTCGACGTCAGCTGGACCGATAACATCTGGATCATACTTATAGCAATCCTTTGGGCGATTATAATAGGATGCAATGTTGTACCAAGCGACTGGGCCTCCGCAAATAGCGCACCACACATTCAAATGACTTAATTGAGTCATTTACCATCGGACGTCTGGCGAGCGGTCTGCAAAAAGCTCCAAAAGTGTGCTATTATCCAGTAATAGATGAGATAGCTGGCGAAGCTACTAGAGATATACCAGGGACCGGATAAAAGATAACGTTGATCAGTCTTGCACCTAATGATGTGGAGTTCAGCTCATCATGGATACGATTGACGTGTTGGTTGCAATCGGAGGTTACTGGATTAAGCCAAGCTCGAAATATGGCCTGACAACGTGGTCAGTTATTACTATAGCCGTGATAACATTGTAAGAGAATTTATTATAAAACGCACGCTGCACCCTGTTTGTCGGGCCTGCAATCTCCGTGCAGACAACACACACAATTCCTCAGATAACATCAGCTACCGATATCATCATAAGCGCCAATATGTCGGACATCTCAGAAATGATTGAGTTCTTATGGCGACCGCCACGAATAAACACAGGGCCTATAGTCAAACATCTGGTCAATGACAGAAAAGCCCCGGCGAACTTTCAGTATTATCGAAACTGGGGTTTCACGGTTTACCGTACTTTCTATGGCCCTGGCTCGGATACACACTGGGACACACTGATTGACGCCATAACTCGACAGACCTTGCTTGCACTCGGCTACCACGAAGATGACAGAATGTTCAATGAGGATATCAAAAGAAACCGGAGAAAATATAATGATAAAAGCGAGTACCTGGAGGATATAGATCGACTAAAGAAACTTTTTCGCCTCACCACCCGGGAAAATGCATTGTTACTCGATGGTCTCGACATCACCCAAATCCAAGAAATCTGCCGCAAAGAGCTTCCCCCGGCCAGGGAAAATATAGAAGTGGCCAAACATTGCTTTGCATTGGTTGCCGATGAGAGGGTACTGAAAGATGTTGCACGTGGAGTCTTTGTAATCACGGCTGTTGATTATGATGAGCATGAGGATCGATTCTGTCCGGAATGGGTTAGAATGTCAACAGGTGACATACTGAACCTCTGGGAGTCACTTTTTTTTGAGAGTTCTGGTTTTCGTACTATCCACTGTGCGATGGGATGGGAACTATCCAAACGCGACCTTGACACTTATGTCTGGAAGGGACTTGAATGCCTTGAGCCACTTGGCGATTGTTCTGAAGCTCAGACTGCAATACCGGGGTGGGACCCCAAGTTCACTCGATTCAGGTACGACTATTAGTCGCTGATGGTTTAAAGACGATTATGCCAAGCTATAGAATCCCAATTGTCTATGGAAGAGTGCATTATGAGTATCTATCGCGTTGTGACAATTCCAACCGCCTGTAATTAATGGATTGACATCATCTATTAGTACAAGAGCCGGCATCAGAGCATCTTGATTAAGCTGTACTGATTTCGCCTTATGACCAACTACCTTCTAGGGCGGGCTTGGATTGAAGCACCTTACTCGTCAGCAAATAAGACTACTGCTAGTATGAAGGACTCCACCGACACAGCATAACATTACGGATACACTGGGAATCACATGTTTTCCCTTCGCCCATGATCTGTTCAACCGCATTCACCGCTTTCTGAAAATCTCATAATTTGCATGTATCGCCAAATTCGCCACGATGCGGCCGCCCAGCCAAGTGTCAGCCTGTAATATCTTTTTTGGCTTAACATTGGCTAGTATCCTAAAATATGAAAAAGGCTGTGAGCAAAAAGCATGGAAACTCTAAACTAAAAGCACAAGAGAAGCCAGTATTTATGTATGGTACAGGGATCAGGCTAGCAGTGCCTAAGGCCACCACAAAACGATAAAAAACAATAAATGGAGAACACCTCCCCTCGATCATTTCCCCTCTACAGGTAACAACATCAATGAAACCGCGCCCGCATTTTCATTTCTTCATATTGTATTTGGCATACAAAACGCCTCGACCACATGGCCAGGCCTTACGAAATGATCGACATGCTATGGCAGCCTCCCAGCACACGTCAGGGGAGGATTATTCGCAAAGCGAAGGTTGATAGAACCCTTCCCGAAAACTCAAAGTATTACGCTCATTGGGGTTACACCATCTATCGCACGCACTATAGTCTCGAGTCCGATAAGCAATGGGATACGCTGCTTGACGCGCTAAAGCGGCAAACTATGCTTGCAGTTGGCTACTATCAAGACATGCCGTTTGAAGATGAGCTGATGCATCAACAAGCTGGTTTCCTGCCAAAAACCTGGTATTACGAAAGCCAAGAACAATACTCGGATGATATCAAACGAATAAAAGACTTGTTCCGTCTTGATATTCGTGAGGATCCATCACTCGACGGCTTGGGGGTCCATGAGATCCGCGAAATGTGTCTTCGTGATAGACCCGAGACACAACAAGCCATGGCAGGGCATCGGTTCAAATTCGTTCTTATTGTTGACAAAGCAGTATTTGAAGCCATCGAAAGAGGCGAGTTCGTCGTTAAGGCAGTCTCATATGACTGGGAGGACGGCTGGAATAATTGGGGCTGGATGAGAATACCAACGGGATATCTGCTTGCCCTTTGGCACTCGCTTATGAGAAGGGACGGTAAATACCATACGGTGCTATCTTTCGATGGTCCAGAAGAGGACTTAGAAGAGTACATATGGCCTGGTGCCTGGGACACAGACCCGACAAGTGAATGCTCCGAGATACGAGAATGCATTCACTACACCAATCAAAAGTACACAGGAAATGATACATAGATTAAAGGCACTTATTATGCTCATAGTCACAAAACAGCAAGTTAACCTCACAAATAATAAATAACTGATTACCGGATGTCTCTTTGTCAAGACAGTCTAGCCCGACCGTATATCTGATGCAAGCTATAACCACTCTCCCAATAGCAGTACTCGTACAGCCACGGCAAAATTTAGTAATAACCCGCGAACGACCGACTTCGCTACATATCCCAAGTGCATTGAATTCTCATCGTCAAGAGCAATGCCAAAGCACAAGTGAATCAACTCGAAGCTATGGAAAAAAACCCGAGAACAAGAAACATCACCCGAGATAAGTTCCTTCGCCACTAAGCCTGAAGTGTAATATCCCAATCTGTGAGGATGTGAAGGAAAGGAATCTTGGCTTCCAGTGAGTTGAGCGTTTCCAACACCTGATCTGCAATAGGGTCATCTGTGTGCTCCCAAATATTTCTCATCTCAGCTATGCTCGCCAGTAAGAAGCTTTTGGCGTTGACAACTGCCATTTCGTACCAGTCGGTCAGCCACTCTCTAAAGAACACTGCGATGTCGGCTTTGACACCTGGACGCGCGAGCTTCCACATGGTTTGGGCTGTGTGCAACTGTTCATACATGTCATTCAAGATATTCGCCATTTTGCCGTGAATATTTGGGCCGGTCTGGGTATTCATATAGTCAAATGAAGCGATGGCTGCGCGCATAATTGCCAGGGCTTCGTCAGGACTTGACTTCATTTTTTTCAAACGGTTGTCGTACGCCATGGGGTTCGTGTGCTATATTACCTAGAAGGTGTCAGCTAGGCATGACATGATGTCGAAATCCTCTCGGTGTTTCTTGTATTGAGGAACATACAGCGCCTTTAACCACGTCTAGGAGGTTCTGAGTAATAACGAAGTTTTTGTCATTTGTATAACTACCCAGGCACTCAAATAGACGACCGAAAAGGTTGGCATTGTCGAAATTGGGATTGCCAACGATAGGGCACCAGAACTTCCGAAAACGGTCTAACTCCCCTATTGCCGGTATGTATTCCTCTGAGGCTTCATGGCATAATATCCGATATCTACAACTCTCAGTATCGTTTCCATTCATCTTTAAGATATCATAGTGCGAGGTAGGCCTTTTAATCTAAGACATCTAAAAGCATTACCAAATCTCTATCTAAATCCTTCCTATGGTAAGTTCGCTACATAGTATAGCCCAAGTAAGTACGATGCCTCGAGTCCTCAGTAAATATCCGCTTAAAAAGTTTCTTGATTTCGCCCGGGTGCTAAGGAGGCCTTCATACAAGCTTAATCATACCTAGGCTGCGACCGTTGGCATCGTAGTAAGGCTAGCAGACCTCTAGTGCTTGATGTCTTTGCGTTATGGGGCGATAGGTGGAGGTATCGGGAAGCTTTGTAAATGCTTCAAATCTGGGAAGGCCGTAGTCTCAGGCTCGGTCACGATTGCCGCGTTCGGCAGGTCGCTTATTTCACCAATGCACTTCCTGACAATTCCGCCGTTGGACTGACAAACTGTTTGTCAGTTCAGGGCACTGGCATAGGTCCACATCCGGCACTATTATTATTCCCTGAACCACGGGAGAGGCCGAAGCGGCTTGCCAGGATCTTAATTCTTAACAATGTTAGTGACTAATTTCACGGCTTCTCACCCGTACGCGGGCTCGGATCATTTGGTCCCCCGCTAGTCCCGTGGAGCCGTGGACCCCTAATTTGACACTAACAGAACCAACAACAAACATATGCTTCAACCAACACAGCGTTACATACGCCGCGGAGGGAATTCATCCTGCTGAAAATTTTTCTCAGCCGTATCCGTCTTGGCAGTAGTGCAGGGCAATGGACCTCGGCAGATTGGAATGAAGTCAGAACCATCAGCGACTTCATCAAGAAAGAGAATTCGGATCCTGGTGAACCCTGATTGTCGATTACCTGAAGCTAAATTGGGTTCGGTAACATCCGAAGGATGCAGATCATCCCGCCAGCCACATAAGTGTAGCTTACAGGGCTGTTTAGAAGAATGGTCATTGGTGACATCCAAAAACCCCCATGATGCATCTTCATTATAATTCGCCCAGGACACTTCTGGTACAACTTCAAACCACCCAGTTTTTATTGGCTGGGACACGTTGTCCTTACGACGAGAGCATCAAAACTTCTGAGCCTCGGTCAGAACCCACTCAAGCTAATTAGCCGGAGAAAAGTTCCTAGCCCGTCCTCAGAATAAGGTTCCAAAAATACGGGTGATGAATCTTGAGTCAGATTGTAATTTGACCGCCGTGATTGTGCCCAGTTTAGGAAGGTGTCTCGCGATTTGACTGTTGGTTCATGCAACCAGTGACATTCAGCGTGAACGAAGCGGGGATTTCATGGGTGTGATGGACAGGTCAAGGGTGAACCGGACGAGCTCAGCCGCAACGGGACTAACTCGCCAGGCCCATCAATGACCCGCACAGCGTTCCCCCCGTCGGTCGCCCTACCCAGATGAAAACATACTTCTAAAGTCCTTGGCTCGGCTCGGTCTGTTCCGGACAGAAGCCTTTGTAGTGCCGAGCTGCGAAGTTCGACAAGACATGCAGGGGCGTAAATCTGCCCGACAAGCTTGCGCCGAGGTTTCAGCTCATGGCATCAAGTGTTCTTGGCAATGACTCCCCAATGATCCGATTTTCTGCAAAAGAACCTGCATCACGGCTGTTGGTTCTCGTGAAGCTGCAAGAGTTAGGCAACCGTGCATTGGCTTGTTCAATCGTTCGAGTTTTTGTTACACGATGAACCAGGCAGAGAAATGGCCGTGGTTGACAAACTTGGTGAGGTATTATCAAGAAGTGAAAAATGCAGTCAACGGTGGTCGGTGAAAACGATCGCAGTGAAAAGGATTTATTTAAATATCTTAATGACAGCAAGAAATACGTTAACATCATCTCATTCCACTCTTCACTTAATCTCGAATTGTCACTGGCTTCACTGTCCATCATGCACTTATCGACTGTCTTTATTCCCGGCCTGTTGGCCGTTGGAGTCACTGCATCACGAGGCCAAAGGCTTCGACGACAAGACGGTCAGGTTGACCCCGGGCAGCCATCTGACTGCACCTGGTGGGAAACAAAGGAAGAGGACTACCAAGATTGTACTTATCTTGAAGAGGGCTGGAATCTTAAGCACTCGCAATTTGTCGAATACGTACGTGACAGGCAAATCGGGAGAAAGGCGTCGCTAACGTACGTGTTATAGAACCCCAGCGTCAAAGATGATTGCAGCGGCATGCAATTTGGCCACTCATACTGCGTCGAGGTCAACAACGGTATTCCTCGCAAGGGAGAGACTACGACAACTCAAGCCGCCGAACCTGAGCCTACCAAGGACTCCAAGCCTAGTCCAACTCAGGCTGGGCTTATCGATACGTGCACGTCCTTCTACCAGGCCAAGAAGGGAGATTCGTGCGCCAAGATCATTTCTGACTACAAGACATTTGACTTTGATGACTTTTACAAATGGAATCCGGCTGTTGACAAAGACTGCAGTGGGATCTGGGCTAACACTTGGTATTGTGTTGGCGTTCCTGGGACGCCTACTTCTCCCCCAACACGAACAGCTGAGTCTACAACCAAGCCAACAGGCCCCACAAAGCCCACTGCTACCCAGGAGGGGATCATTGAGAGCTGCACCGCGTTTCACCAGGCTGCCAAAGGTGAAACATGTGCAAAGATCGTGGCTAGTTACGGCACATTCGACTTTGATTCCTTCTTCAAGTGGAATCCTGCTGTTGGTAAAGACTGCAGCGGTATTTGGGCCAACTACTACTACTGTGTCGGCGTCCCTGGCACGTCTACTATGAAGCCCTCTGCGACGTCGCCTAAGCCAACAGCGACTGGCGGCATTGAGACCCCTTCGCCCATTCAAGAAGGCATTGCGAAGAACTGCAATAAATTCCACCAGGTCGCAAAGACTACTACCTGCTCTTCGATCGAGTCATATTACAAGCTGCCGCTTGCGCAATTCCTTGCGTGGAACCCGGCGGTTGGAAAGGACTGTAGTGGCCTCTGGGCTAATTACTGGGTGTGTGTTAGCGTCGATGGGTACAAGCCAGCCACTACGACAACCGCTAAACCCACTACTACCAAGCCCGCGAACGGGATTGAAACGCCTTCACCCATTCAGGATGGGATGGTCAAGAACTGTGAAAAGTTCCACCAGATCAAGTCCACCACTACCTGCACCTCCATCGAGAACTACTACAACCTCCCACTTTCGACATTCCTGTCGTGGAATCCCGCTGTTGGTAAGGACTGCACGGCATTGTTAACCAATTACTGGGTCTGCGTTGCCACTGTCGGTTGGAAGCCCCCCACCAAGACCACCACTAAACCCACTGCCACTACCACCAAGTCTCCAAACGGTATCTCGACGCCACCGCCGATCCAAAACGGCATGGTGAGCAATTGCAACAAGTTTCACATGGTGACCAAGACCACAACCTGCGACTCCATTCAGAATTACTACAAGATCTCAATGGAAGACTTTGCAAAGTGGAACCCTGCTGTTGGCTCGAAATGTACGGGTCTCTGGGCTAACTACAATGTCTGCGTCGGTGTAATTAGCGGTACCCCGACCAAGCCCAGCACTGGTGTCAAGACGCCGTCGCCTATCCAGTCAGGCATGGTAAGCAACTGTAAGAAGTTTCATCCAGTCGCCTCCACGACAACATGCGACTCGATTCAGAAGTACTACAAGATCACCATGGCCCAATTGGTCAAGTGGAATCCGGCGATCGGGGCCAAATGCACTGGGCTTTGGGCAAAGTATTATGTATGCGTTGGGGTTTAGATGAACATGTACATTACGTCACGGTATGTTCGCAGCTAGGCCATTGGGGTCTTAGAACTTAACTATGTATTCTGCATCCCACTGACTCAGTTTTCTTACTCTCTTGGACTGGGACGCTATTGTATATTACCCTTTTCCCGCTACCTGTGTTTTGTTGGAGCTGCTTTGAGTTTGAGATCAGTGAAGTAATCCTCACAGAGGCTCCAAGACCCAAACTTCTATTTCCCGCGAGCACCATCAAGCCACTCCGCCCTGGAATCATCATATATCTGTCGAGCCGATTTCCCAGCTCCGTTTTGGAGGTCCATCAGTTGCGCCCCTCCAGCTTTCACCACTGTATCTAGTATATCATCTTGTGCTCTCATAAGCTCATCCGCTTCACTGCGTGACTTGTCTCGGGGGCAACGAAAATAAGCAATTGTATGGATAGGTGTGTCTTGCTTGGAGTTTCGCAGAACAGGGTCAGCGCCATACTGGAGCAAGAGTGAGATAGCATCGCTACCAAACTTTACGCTAGAGCACGCAGCATGCAGTGGCGTGTTTCCAGCATCATCAACGTCTGTAGTTTTGGCGCCGTGGGTGAGCAAAAGCGATACAGTGACTGGGTCAATAGGTGCGTCGTCGTTATAGCTCTGGAACAAAGTATGTAGAGGCGTCTCATCCTTGTAATTGCGAAGGGCGGCATCCGCACCGCGGCTGCATAGGAGTTCGAAGATAGGTGTATACATCTTGCCATTCTTGCCGAAGTATTGGGTGGCGTAATGTAATGCTGTATTTCCGTCATTATCTTGGGTGTTGACCGTAGTGGGAGCGAAGTCTAAGAGCTGTTCAATGGTGCGGGTGATATTTCCAGCTCTCTCATGGAGCATCAATGCTGGGATAGCACTAGGCGCATCCGGTAATTGGTTTCGAGCCGCCCAGTGAAGAGGGAGGCTTCCAACGCAGTCTGGAGAGCACACCATGCCGGTGATACTAACTCCATCATTTCTGCGATCAACCAGAGTCTTGACGCCGCTGGGGTTTGCTCGGAACGATGCAAGAAACAGTGCAGTGACCTCCACCTCGACGGGTAAATCACGTTGAGACCCAAAGCCCAGGTCCCATGAGCCTGCTGCTACCTTGTAATGGACGTCGGCGCCTCCATCGATGAGCCTTTCAAGTAAATCGGTACTTGCCCACTGCGCAGCCAAAGTTAGAACACTAGGGCGCTTTTGACCCTTATCGTTCGTCGGGTGGACAACATCAGAAGCGCAGGCGCCATGATCAAGCAGTAGATTTATTACCGCCTTATTATTCTCATAACAGATCTCGTTCCAGGGTGGGGAAAGATAATATGCAAATGAAAAGAGATCCGCAGCGGCCGCAAGCGCTGTAAAGCCTCTAAAGTCTCGATCGTGAATACTGGCGTACAGTGGCTGGGTGTCGAGGAGCCATTGCACGATCTCAATATGCCCGAATTGGGCGGCCACATTCAAGAGCTGGAAATTGGCCCTCATCAACCTGATAGGTTTCGTCTTATCAAGTCCTTTCGTTGTGTAAGCCAAAAGCGTTTGGAGTGTGCCGAGACTGCCACTTTCGGCTGCGAAACGGAACCAATCGCCGAAGTCACAAATGGCTTCGTCACCATCAGGAAGCTGGAAAAGGTTTGGGATGGCCCGAGGGTCAATAGCGAAGTATCTCTCGAGAAATTCAACGTCATTGTGGGTAACTATCGTGTAAAGTAGTTCCTGGCCTTCTTGCTCATGGATAAGTGTACCATTGCGATCAGTTATAGTTATGGGGACATCGAAAGGAGATCTGTTGATCGGTTTCTGAGTGAATTGCCGATAGAGTGAGTCGGTATTGGAGGGAGGAGAAGTCGCCATGACTGGGTGGATGAGTTCGTTGTTGAAGGAAAGAGAAAAGTGTTCGAGGGAAGTTATTAAGCACCGTGCGTAGCTTGATAATTGGTACCGGGAATAAGTGGAGATGTGCAGGACTGATAACAGCCAATCAAATACGGTAGACGAGACCTTTCGGCGAAGAGTCAGAGCAGAGCCCATCTCAAGCTTGAATTATCAGAAGACGCCCACACAGTAATGTCTAACTAATTACACGCCCCGCCAAAACCATCCACCCAGCCGCCCACTAGCGCATCCACACCCCTAAGTACTCCAATTAAATTATCGCTCAGGATGCAACTCCAACACAGACGTAGTAGTGCAGCCAGAGACCCGAACAGTCATTGCCAACCTTAGAATTCCACTTGTAAAAGTCTGCCAGGCTGATATGGGACTTCTCAGCGATAGAATAGCAGCCGTCGCCGTTATCAACATAATGCCACTTGTTGCAATTATCGACAATACCAGGTTGTGTAGGGCTGGGCACCTTTTCGCTAGTTGAAGTCGGTGTTGTCGAAGCAGTGACAGCAGTTGCTTTGGTACCGGTAGGAGATTCGGTGCCCGTCGCTCGACTGGTAGCAGCCTCGGTAAGTGCAGGTAGATCCCATCCAGTAACAGGCTCGACACAGTAGGCATTGCCGACAATCAAATCTTGGTCACAAGTGGTCTTGTTCAGAGATGGGTTGATCTCAGTAAAGAGGTTGATGGCAACGTCATTTGCAAGACAAATCTGCGTACAGCTGAGGTCACCGTCGTATGTGAACCAGTGGCTACACTCTAAGGTAGTGCCGTTGGCAACGGTCGTACCAGAAGGAGGGTCAACGCGCTGAGGTTCGACGTTCGCAGTGTTGTTGTTAAGTGGCTGCCCAGCATATAATCCTCCCGGTGTTGAAACACACAAGGTACTGCCCCAGTAGGGATCCGCGTCATGCAAATTGGTGCAGTTCCAGTTGAGTTGAGAATTGTACGACAGGAGCTGGTCGCTCATGATACCATTGTTCAAGGCGATATCGAGACAGGTATCACCTTTCTGCACCTGGTAAATGTTGGTGCATGTAAGCGGAAGGCAGAGGTTGGTCCCAGCGGCGATCTTAGTACAGTCGAAAATGTTGGAGTTGATGTAATACATGGTCGCCGCGGACACTCCCTGAGACAGCGCGATCGAGTCGCAGCTATCACCAGCTTTCGCGTCGTATATCTTACCAGATACGCAGATATCGCTACTGGCATCGGGGTTCGTGACATTGAATGCACTATCTGTGGCGTTGAAGTTGTCTACCTTCAGGTCACATGTCTTTGCAACGTACTGATAGTTAGATTGCGCATACTCATCATAAGCTCCCGTATAAGCGTCAGCTTGCATGATCTTATACTGTTCCACGTTGCAGTAAGAGCACAAGTCAGACTTTGAGAGTTTAGAGACATCGTCAACCTCTGGAAACGCTGCAATAACGTCTAACAGAATTAGCATAAAGCTAAAAAGGATAATTCACAAGGACACTTACCGTGGCAGAGCTTTCCAGTTTTGGGGTCGGTGAAGCAAGTCTGGTTCCAACTGCTCCATAGCTTATCAACCATGTGGACAAAAGACATGCCAGGGACCATCTCTTCGGTGCCACAAGCTGAAGCAACTTTTGTTCGCATGTGTCCAATAGCACCTCCACAGGTTGGGCGGCACACTAGCTTGGTGATTGCTGGATCATCACTGTCGAGATATCCATCAACCGCCAGGCCTGCAGTCTCATCAGCACAGTTGATGGACTGGTAAAGAGTGGCTTCGCAGACAGAAGGTAGTCCCGCACTAGAAAGAGAGCCTTCCGGGAACATGGAGAGACCAGCTGCATCAGCCAATCGGGTGACGATGGCGAGGCCAGCAAGAAGGACATGGCCGAGGTTGAGGGTGGCCCTCATCGTGTAGTGTAAAGAAATATGAAAGAATGACAAAAGACGTCAAAGGAGTGACTAAAAAGCAATAGGTTCTGATAGATAAGTGACACAGACGAAGAATGAACAACCTTTATGAGATTGCAGCGTCCTGAACTGAATAATTGTCTCAGTACGCTCGTTTCTGTTACGAAAGCAAGCCAGTATGTTCGCGGCACGGAACGCAAAGGCGCCTTAGTAGGTTCTTCGAACCCGATATGGCAGTTCTGTCCTCAAAAGTCGCCCCTGGAAGTTGTTGCCGGCTTGGCATCATAAGGCATGTCACTCGATGAATCGGAAAGCAGAAGTACCTCGCATGAGGTTCCACTAGATTCTCTACTGGTGGTCAAAACTATCCGAGGCCCTGACATGACCTGATCATCCCCACTCTGATAAGCGGCGCTCGTGATTAGTGTAACGTAACTAATCAGGGCGGTAATTTCTATTACTGTCTGTGGACCTGGGCTAATGGATATCGTGAGAAGTTTTACCCATGCTATTTTACCTATAGACCCCAGTTAGTATCCTTGTTGGGGCGTGTAGCAAAGAGGGCCATGGATCTTCGATATCCACTTTTGCTCCATCGACCAACATCTGTCCAACCATAGACAAGTGTCCAACAAACAACTCGAGGCAAACATGTCGGACATTTATCCCGCTAAGACTAGAATTCTGATCCCCGGCCCTGGAGGAGACTAGTTTCACGACAGAACCAACAGATATCCATAAACGCAACGACTTTAGGCCGAAAAAAACAGTGAGGACCAACAAAAGACGCACAGAACAGCGTTTTTCAGATCACAGGCAGGTGAACAAGGAGATGGCCTCGCCAATCAAGGCCATGTTCGGCACGTTGAAGCCGATTACTAGGGTGTGAAATTGTTTTTACCCAAGGTTTTTGCTCAAGATAGTGGAACAAACATACCTGGTAAAAGACCCAACTGCAGAAATTACTGTTTCAGCTTGCTCGCTGGGTAAGTTAGGCATGAGATTAACCTTCGACTCAAGCATGTACCCGCTGTAGGGGCCCGTGACGCGCCGAGGCCGAGGGTACTCTTCTATCCGAAATAGGACGCCACATAGGGCCTTCTCTAGTTGTGCTCAAGTAAAAGTGTTATTGAAGATAAATGCTCTACTACCTTTGTAATTCTTGTCTATAGCAAAGCAATGGTCAAATCGTAGCTGAGCACTTGCCTTGTCACTCGTTATTCTTTACTTGTCTATCCATTCACTCACTTATTGTCACTCTTTTGATACACGTTTCGACTTAGACATCATCTTTCTTTTGGTTACACAACACTCCTTCTTATCATCACTATGAGGTTGACGTGGGTAACCACTCTGGTTGCTCTATTGCTCACCTCGACCCCGTTCACTGTCGCAGAAGACATACACTGCGACAAGAACAAGCCTTGTGAGGTTGGTTGCTGCGGTACCAACAATGTTTGCGGCACTGGTCCAGACTACTGCAGCAAGGCCAAGTGTATCAACAGCTGTACCTACAAAGCTGAATGCAATCCAGGCAAGTGGGATTCGCAGTACTTCAACGCTACCAAGTGTCCCCTCAATGTGTGCTGCAGCAAGTTTGGCTTCTGCGGTACCACTGAGGAGTTCTGCGGTAAAGAGACTGTCAAGAGACCCTCCTGCAACATTGGGTCTCAGTCAGTCAAGCGTGTGATCGGTTACTATGGCTCTGGTGGTGCAACCCGCAAATGCAACCCCATGATCCCCGACGCTTTCCCTCAGGGCATTTACACCCACATCTACTTCGCATTCGGTAGTATCGACCCCAAATCGTTCAAGGTCGTGCCCGCCAATGCAGGAGATCAACAACTTTACTCTCAATTGTCCTCACTCAAGACTCGAGACTCGGGCCAAGAGCTCTGGTTGTCTATTGGCGGCTGGACCTTTTCTGACAAGGGTTCGCCAACAGCGACAACCTTTTCAGACTTGGTCAATGCCGACGAGACACGTCAGAACGTCTTCTTTGCTAGCTTGACCCTCTTCATGCAGACTTGGGGCTTTACTGGCATTGATATCGACTGGGAGTATCCAGTTGATAAAGACCGCAGTGGCCGTCAGTCTGACTTCAAGGCCTATCCAAAGTTCTTGAAGCGACTCAAGTCCGCTCTCGGTGACTACAAGTACGGCCTTTCTGTTACTCTTCCTACTAGCTACTGGTATCTGCAACACTTTGATCTAGAGAACATTGAACCATCTGTGGACTGGTTCAATGTTATGAGCTACGATCTTCATGGAGCATGGGATATTGGTAATAAGTGGACGGGTGCATTTGTTGGAGCGCATACCAACTTGACTGAGATCACGAGCTCGTTGGATCTTCTCTGGCGCAACAAAGTCTCTCCGTCCAAGGTTGTGCTAGGCTTGGCATTCTACGGCCGATCTGTTACACTGGCAACTTCATCCTGCTCCGAGCCAGGCTGCCCATACCTTTCGGCTGGAGATGCTGGATGTAGCGGTGAAGCTGGAATTCTTTTCAACAGTGAGATCTCAGATCTCATTCGAGAGAAGAAGCTCAGGCCCAAGCTGTACAAGGACGCTGCCATCAAGACAATCCAATGGAACAACGACCAATGGGTTTCGTACGATGACAGAGATACTTGGAAACTCAAGGCCAACTTTCTCAAGTCTCAGTGCCTGAGTGGCGTGCTGGTCTGGGCTGTCGACTATGACGACGACAAGCATTCCTACTCCAACGGACTCGCAGCAGCACTTGGTATCAAGGTCAATGTTGACTCTGGCAGTGGCCTTACTATCAAGCTACCTGATAAGAAGGAGGAGTCCCAGGACTTCTGTTACTTTACAAACTGCGGTCAGACCTGCCCCAGTGGCTATACAGAGATTCCTCGCGGTGACAAGGACTCACAGATCATGCTGGACGCGACTGAATGCTTGCCGGGTCAAGATCAGGTACAGACACTTTGCTGCCCCAAGTCTTCCAAAGTGCCGAAGTGTCGATGGCGAGGCTACCAAGGCAATGACCACTGTCCAGTTGGCTGTAATGCGGGTGAAGTCGCCGTTGGCACGCATCACCAGGGTTGCAAGAAGTCCGGGTGGCAGACCGCTTGTTGTGATGCTACCGATTCCACTGGGCCTTGGTCCAAGTGCGGATGGACAGCGGATTGTTACGACGACGACGACTCCACGTGTCCCAAGGGCTTCTCGTCTTTTGTTGTGGGATCCAGAGGCGGCTTTGGTGGTCAGAAGAGTTGCAAGAAAGGAAAGAAGTACAACTACTGCTGTACTGAGACTCCCAAGGCTTTCAAGAACTGCGAGTGGGTTGGTCATGAGGTATCCTTCCCTAATGAACAGGCCTGTACCAATACCTGTCCCCATGGGTCCACTCGCATCGCTGCGCAGGATATCAGCACGTCATGGAGTACCTCTGGCTACCTTGCACATACTGACCAGTGTACCTATGGCTTTGAGGCATATTGCTGCGCTGGCGACAAGGAATCCGACAAGGACGAGCGCGACATTATAGAGTACCAGGATAAGGACGCAAAGGAGTTTGACTATGCGCTGCAAAGGTTTCTCAAAGATCCTGTCTGTCCTGATGAGGAGATTCAGTTCAGTGACGATGATGGGCTCAGCAGCGATGAGGGACTCATTGCACGGGACCTTCTCCTGGGCCGTGCCACAGACAATTCAGCAGTTCTAAATGTGCTCCTCCCCATCATGGGGGTTTGGGTTACGTCTCGAGAACCACGACTGGATTTGACGGAAATTTACAATAGAGACGTTAGGGCGGCTGGGTTTGCCGACACTGCTGCCAACCTCACCACGTTTCGAGAACTGCTTTATCAAAGCGACTGGAATGGCCGACCCAGGTACTCTGGCAGAGCTGTCGCCAGAATGGCGCTTTGCGATCTCGCCGAGTCGAAAGAAGGTTTGGAGAACCTAGCTACTGTTCCTGCAGCACTGTGTGAGATTCCGTCGAGCACCGGCTCTGAAGCTCACAAGCGAGATGTTCAAGCTCGGTCGATCAACGTCTGGATTATGTCAGATCGTGCTAGGCCCCCCGCCAGCGACGCCGAACCAAGCGCTGCATATATTTTCAAAGCCATCGCGGCTGGCCATCTGAGCTTACATTATTTACGCTGGCTTCCGCCGAGCCAAACGAGCCAAACGAGCCAAACGAACCGTCAAATCATTCTTGAGGTAGCTTACTGGATTGGACCCTCTCCTGGTGTAGAAGATCCAGCCCACTCGTACCGAAACCAGTACCGCGATCGGAATCACCACAATGCAGTAGATCGATGGGTTGTCTTTCATTTCCATATCCCATTAAACTCGAACACATTCTGGACGGAGCCGAACGGTGTAAACGACTACTACCTCGCTGTCTCTTCCTTCGGCATGTATCACAGTCAAGGCGTTCGCCGACCAAATCCTACTCGAGGCTACAGGGGACCAATTGATTCCCGAGCCGATTGGGTGTAAGTATGCCTTATACATGATGGGTCGTGTAGTGCTAATGTGCTTCTCACTCAGATTCACCAGCTCGTACGCCAGTGGCAGTTTTAACACAGGAGCTCTCATGAACTACAACCAGCGACGAGAACCTTTCAACTGCAACCCGCGAGGCTCAAATAGAGTGCCAGGGCCTGCTTTTTATCTAGGCCGCGACTATAGTTCTCAGATCATGGATCTAAGAACTGGTCGTCGGCCTACACAGTTGGCTACTCTTATCAATCAGTTTGTAAGTATCTTTCTGTTCCATCTACTTGTAGCGGGCAGTCACTAACTCAACATTTGTCAGGGCATTGACCTTCATCGAGCGGGCGTTTTCAGGTCAGCTAACCTGGCGAGGATCTGGCCCATCGCCGCGAACGGAAATTTGCCCCCGGCAGGTAGCAGCTGGGGTGATCAACAATACCGACCTGTTGCACAGGCTTTTCAAACCAACTTTGACCTCAACGGAGCTCGGGTAAACAACGTGCAGAATGCTGATCCGTGAGGGCATTTGTATGTACTGTAGTGTCACATCGTATTTACAGTCAGTAGGCAGTTATGCCTAGAACATAGAATCATATTAAACCCAACCTACAACATACTCGCCGTGATCAACGTGTTCGACATTGAGGAATATTAGACTTCTGATAGTGTGACTTGCGAATCGTGCCATCCAGCCATAGGTCGATAATGGAAACTGGAAGAAGGATGAATACGGCCACTAGCAGGGTTTCAGAGTAGAGAAGCAGTTGGTGTTGCATTATACCTCTGCCTAAAACTGTTCTCTTCCCTATCACAGCTGCCTTTAAGCTTTAAGGAACTAACTCACGCATATCACTGGACCGAGTCGATTTTGAAGGCCGAGGGTGTAGATGATACATGTGCCGACCAATGACAGGCTCCCATGGCACATTTCGAGGAGACGGAAAACTATCCCGTTCTGACGAGTGTAGATTGGTACATGGAGATAGGACGATACCACTATTCTGGGGTATGAGATTAGTTGTGTATCACAGCCTAGGTCGAAAGACATGGCCGAATGCAAAAGTATCCTCTGAGCCTTTTTGTCGCATTATAATGATGATCGACGTGGGTATTGGCCACTGTAGTACTTCAAGAATTGGCGAATCTCAGAATACGACCCTGTGTTGTTGAGGACCATATCCCCAGGCCAGACATAATCATCGAGATCCTCTTCAGGTCCAATGAAATCAATGGCAAACTCGGTTCGCGCCCAGTTCAGCATTAGCAGTTGCCATAGATCCAACAAATAGCCTGTTGGGATCCTTATCCATCCCCAGCCCGCATGCCCTCGTCTCCAGACTAGGGACACCGCTTTCACAACAAATTCGCGCTCAGAAACGTCATTCAATACTGATTCGTCGGCAAGTAATACATAGTCATGTGTACTATCTGACATAACTCGATCCTTGTCGGTGTTTTCGTGTTGGCAGAGCTTTCGGATGCCTTGGATATCAAGCCCATCGAGAGATTTATCGGCACGGCTATTGAGATAGAACAAGTTCTTCAGTATATCGACGTGGCGTTGATCGGCATCCTCTTGACCGTCGTAAAATCCAAATGCCAATCTCGTCTGGTGTTTCAGAGCATACAGAAGCGTGTTCCAAGCCTCGTCGGAGCCTGTGCCATAGTATGTTCGATAGATGGTGAATCCCCATTGCTGGTAATATTGAAGAATGTCGGGATCTTTGCTCTCTATCTGCTGCATTGCAGGCGGTCCGGGTGAACAGTATTTAGAAATCAGATCGATCATACGTTCAATCATCTTTGCGGCCATTTGGCTGAGCAAGGTTTAGTGCCTTTAGGTGTATTAACAAAGAAAAGAAGACAGCATTCCGTGTCTGGCCGTTGATGTCGCAGTGGTAAAAGAGGGTAAGTTGGCCTGTTCCCAAGGACCAACAACTTGACTTATTTGACGAATGATTCTCGGAACAGTGTTTATCCGCAGGTTGCCCACTCCAGACCTGAGGCCCCATTAAATAAAACATTTTCTCGATTCTTGAACTAAGTTCTAAGTTCTGTCCGCTGGTTTAAGCTCTCAGCCACAAGTCCCAACTGCCTCGATTCTTGAACATCTACCTACAGTCATGCCTTCACCGCCACGCCGTAACTACAAATTCCCTATCAGCAATTCACTGTGGATCCCAACCAAGACTCCGAAGCTCATGGGTTTGGACGTCCTTACGCGACACCTGTGACGTTGACTAATCAGGATGGTTGCATTCTATATGAAAATGGACACTTCAATCTACTATATCAGATCGTCTGCTCGAACGATACAAAGACCCTTGAGCAATATCTCACCGCTGCACCTTTCATTATTCCAGAGGTATCTGCCGTTGTGATAGGAACGCGTGGGATCGATGATAGCGAGGATTGCTTTCTGAATGCAGCGGATAGTGGATGCCTCGACGTACTCAAAATGCTTCTATCCCACTTTATGCAAGACAAGAATCTCGAGGCCCATACTAGGTTCAAGCAGCGCCGCTACAAGTTGCTAAACCGTGCGGCCAAATGGGGCCATTTCGAGATGGTGAAGTACTTGCTCGACAATCAACCACTGTACGCCGACATCCATGCACGGGGCTCCCATGGCCACACTGCATTGCTGTGTGCTGCAGATCTCTACAATACTCAGTTTCTCGTTCCTTATGGTGGAGAAAGAGCTAGCGCCGCCAAAAACGAAGCAGTGATGAATTTGCTGCTGGATCGGGGTGCATGCGCTTCTGATTCTATTCCATTCCGGAATGACAAGGGGAAGCCATGTGTTACAGTCTTGACTTTGTCTGTACAGTGGTCAAGCCCAGAGCTAGTTAACAGGCTTATCGCCAGCGGCGCTGATCCCAATACCATGGTAATGAGAGGCCCTGGAGGACTGAACTTTTGGAATCAGTATGATTCGTTTAACGAGTTACCCGCGTTGTTCGACGCCTGCACTCACGCCAACTTCAAAGCCGTTGAAGCTCTGATTGATTGCAGAGGCGCTGCCGTTGCTGCTGCCGACATATTGTCCTTTCGCGACGGTCGAGGAAGTATTCCTCTCCACTGGGCCGCTCAAGCTGAACTGCCGAGGGAGTTCAACGGCTTCCCTGACCTTAAAGAAATAGCCCGAAGAATCGCAAGCACCATCGGACTACTCCTCAGTCTCGATCCCACGGCAATCAACGTTCAAGATAATGATGGAAACACACCTTTACACTACGCTACAATGTCACTGAGCAGGCACAACAAGCTGTACACACCTGTCTTTGAGCTTTTATGCAACAAAGGCGGTGATGTTAGGACATGCAATAACAATGGCGAAACACCTCTCCATACCTTGTTTCGTCTCCAACGTGACCGCACTACATTCAACGACCAGGATCCCGTCGACACAACCGCTATATCAATCATGCTCGCTCACGGTGCGAGCCCTACGGATGCTGATAATGCTGGAAACACGCCATTACACCTTGCGGCCTCTAACCTCCACTGGACCAAGGCAGTATCGTATCTCCTTGAGCGTGGTGCTGATCCTGCTCAAGAGAGTTTGAAAAAAGAGACAGCTCTTCACAGAGCTGGTTGCGGTAGTTACAAAGGGTGTAATCTCCTTACTAGATCTCAGGAGAGGATTAGCGCTCAGGAAGATATGCTGGCAGTGCTGGTGAAAGCTGGAGGAGGAGAGTTGATGGATCGCGCAGATGCCGAGGGGAAAACTCCGCGCCAGGTTGCCAAGAACACGAGAGATGAGTGGATAGCCAAGGATATACGTTCAGTCAAAAGCATGCCTGCAGGTTTCCTTCCAGGACTATGAGAGGGACTTGACTAGGGGTCGTATTTTGCAAGGGATTTGGCTGTGTTGGCATGATGCGATCAAGCCTCTTGTAGATTCTTAATGTGTACTCGCGTCAAAAAATCCGCATTTCCTTGTGTCTTGTTGAAAGTCCTTCCGCTTAGGTCTTCATCCTTCCTTAGTACATCTCATCATCCTGGTTCCTGTAGTGACGCCGCCTCCGAATTTCCGAGCAACGTCCAGTACCGTCAAGTCCCACGTCTCCAGGCCAGACACTGTTCGCAAGATCTTCTTCAGATCCTCGGAAGCTAATGCAGAACTCGGTTCGGTATTTATTCCACATCAGAAATGTCCACAACTCCAACAGATAGCCCGTCGGGATCCGAACCCATCCGTATCCGGAGTGACCATCCCACGACAATGAGATAGCTTTAACGATAAATTCACCATTTTCTATGTCTTTCAAAACAGCTTCATCAGCGACTAAGATATAACTGAATAGATAATCTGCCATAGCTCGACTCTCGTCCGGCCTCGTGCTCACGCGGAGTTTCCGGTTGCCTTTCTCGACAAGTTCAGTCTCTTTGAGCTTTTCGGCGTTGCAGAATTCCCGAAGACCTCGAACATCGAGACCATCCAGCCGAGCGGGATCCTCCCGAACATCCAGATGAAATAGTTCCTGAACCCGTCGCCTATCATCTTGGTCTACTTCCTCGTCGTCCTCAAAGCCTCCAAATGCCAGCTTAGTCTGATGCCTCAAAGAGTATAGGAGCGATTGCCAATGCTTATCAGACTCTTTGCCATAGTAGGTTCGATAGATATTAAAGCCCCATCTGCGATAGTGGTGGAAGTTATCAGGGTTCTTCCTCCCTCCCGGTTCCAGCTTGGTCCCACGCCGGATCTGCCAGATCTGATCCATCGTTTCTTCGATAATTTCGGACATATTGGCAGAGCTTGGTTATGACGATACGTCTGGTGAAGGTTATGATTGACCCAGATGTCGGATGTGTTGATTGACGGGTGGTGAAGACAAGGTATACGCACGGATGTGAGTTTGACAAGAAGGTTAGAACAGAAGCTTTAATCGACTGGTATGATATGACTGAAGCGAGAACAAAACCATGTTGGTTGATATGTTTTAGATAAGGAAAGTCACGTTGAGATAGCATGGTGCTGTCGATTCGGAGTATAAATTTCCCGACATCAGCGAATGTAGAGTGTAATAAAGTAGAAAGACATGGCAAATTCATCCTCAATTACAAAAAAGCCATGAAACTTCCAAATTGTGCTGTTTACTGGCCGTATGTTTAAATTCATATACAAAGACTAGATATTACACAGGTAACTGCTATGTATATAATTTAATTTGCCGGTGCACTATACTTGCTTACTACTTGCCAGCTCCACTTCACATACATGTCGATAACTCATCTCCAGCAGCGGATGGATTCTAATGATAGGTATTTACTGTCCTGTTCTGTGCAAAACACCATTCAAGTTCTTCTTCATCGCTTGAACGTTTAACAATACTGCCGCCCAATGTGCCTGAAGATAAATCACGTTACGGCAATTTCGTTCGGGGTTCAAACGAGTATCATGATGAAGAAGAACCTCCATACATACCAATGACTATGGTTGATCGCAATGGATCTGTTCTGTGAGAAACAGATCTATTTGACCTCTTTCTTGCAATCATCTGTCAGAATGACGTGACGACTCTTGAGCAGCATCTCGATATTGCGCCTTGGGCTATTGAGGAGAACGAGGAGCTTCCTCACTATTATTCGTTCTTCTACAACGCCGTGTCATATGGAAGCCTCGATGCACTTAGAACCCTCCTTTACTACTACGAAAAGGTAATGGGACCAAGCCAAAGAATCAGCTTTCGAAAACGCGGTTTCACCTTGCTCAACGAAGCTGCTAGACGCGGCTATCTGTACATAGTGGAGTTTTTACTTTAAAACCAACCACTATACGCTGACATCCATGAGCGGGATTATACCGGCTGTACTGCTATTGCTGCTGCTTCAGATCTATATTCAACGCGATTCATTGAGGCGTTTCATTGGTAGCCTTCTGTTGAAAAGAGCGAAGCTGTGATGAATCTATTGCTGGATAGGGGTGCCTGTCCTACAGACGTGGTTTTATGGGCTAACCAATACTCATTCTGGAAACCCGAAACGGTTCTATCCATGGCATCTGAGTGGGCGGGGGCAGGGATGATAGGGAGGCTCATTGGCAGTGGCGCAGACGTCCATGCTCGGTTCACGAAAGACTCGCCTCAACTACGACTGGGCGACGAACCAGACCACATCGTCGACAACGTTACTGCAATTCACATGGCCTCGTTTCGTGGTAATTCCGTGGCTCTCGAGAGTCTACTTGCGCACCATGGGGACGCAACGAGTGCCCTAGAAATGATATCCTCGTGTGATAGTCGGGGGAGCACCCCTCTTCACTGGGCTACACGGAACAACCTATGCGGCCCTTTAGACGAAAAGGCACAAAATATGAAAACAACTATTGATCTTATTTTGGATATAGACCCTGCGATAGTCAATAGTCAAGATATTGAAGGGAACACGGCCTTGCACTATGCTGCTTTCTACTTCCCTGGAAATGGAGGCGTTTTTATGCCAGTTTTCGAAACCCTTTTCGAAAAGGGTGCAGATGCAAGCATACACAACAATCAAGGAGAAACGCCGCTACATAAAGTCTTCGCCATTGCGAATGGGACAATCGACAAGCAGATCTTGTCTCTCCTGCTCGCCCATGGCGCCGAGATTAACGATATTGATCATGCTAGAAATACCCCTATACATATCGCAGCTAGAAGACTGGATAACCATGACGCAATAGCTTTTCTTATCGGACAGGGTGCTGATGCTACTATTAGCAATTTGAAAAATGAAACACCTGTCCATGTAGCCGCTTCTGGCCGTGTATTTACTCCAGGTCTGGCGCAGAGGGTTGAGTTACAAAACGGGGTTCTTGCAACTCTGACGAAAGCTGGAGGAATTGAACTGATGGACCTGCCGAATGCAGAGGAAAAGACACCAAGGCAAATTTGCAAAGCGCACAGGGACAAGTGGAGGGAAGATGAGGAGAAGGCACGCATGATAAATAAGCGGCGTGAGCGAAATTTGGCAATTGCCGCGTCTTGCTTATCTAGCTAATGCTCAACGGTGTCATGGACGGAACTTGGAATATTACACTTTATGCTAAAAGCTTAGTCATTGGTTGTAGACCTCACAAAAGTAGAAGTAGTGCTGTTAGTGTCTCAGCTCAACTCTTAGCTTCTCACTCTAGGGTATGAGCCTACCTACCCCTCATCTTATCCCAGTCGCCCTCCTGCCTCCTGAGTGTAACATTGCAACAGCATGCGAAATCACTTCCTGGTAGTCCTTGCTAGGGCTATAACTTTTGCAAACGGTGAAGTGTGGCCATACACCCGCTTCTATGGCTATCATGATGCTGGCTTCGTCACAAATCCGTCTCGTCACCCATCGCCAGAGTCCTTCGGACAGCCTCCTGACTACTTCGTTCAATGGCTTGGTGACCTTGTAAACAAAAGGGATAAGTACCAGTTGCAAGGTGTTTTCGAAGACAGTTCCATCTCGGACAATGTTACCTCGATCAAGGATCTATCAGGCCAGATTGCCACGCCACAACAACCTATCATTGGCCCGCAAGTCCCAGACCCAGGTCCTGAGAATGATCCAGAGATCGAGGCCAGCCTGCTTTTCAGAAATCTGAACTATGAACTAGAACCGGATTGCCTCCGTAACATATCAACTTGGTGGTTCCGAACATACGAAGGGCACTGTAATTGGCTAAAGAAAGGTGAATCGGGCGAAGGCTCAATTGGATCGACCAGACCACGCGATTACCAACAGTACTCGTATGTCGATGGTATATCCAAGCCACGAGAAGGTCCCAACCCACGAGCTGTTAGCAATGCATTCTTTAAAAGGAAAAAGAAGATTTATTATGATCATACGCCACTCCTTCTGGGCCTCATCGAGGTGAGAGTGGTTCATCCCTGACGTCCACATTCGCGATTCTGACTTGTCCAGTTCATTATGCATGACGTTACATATAGCAAAGACTCTATTGATGAATTTATTGAAGTACCTATGCCAGACGATGAAGAGATATTCTCCCTCAACACCACACTCAAGGTTCCAAGAACAGCGTCAATGCTTGGGACGGGCACGTCAAGAAGCAACCCTCGGGAAAACGTAAACATGGCGACAACATGGCTTGACATATCGTCTTTATATGGAAGCTCTTCCGATGTAGCACACCGACTACGATCCAAAGTTGATGGTAAACTTCTTACCCAAGAAGTCCAACCCACTGGCACTAGATCAAAAGCCTCTTACCTTCCCTTCAACACCATGGGCATACCAACCAACACGCGTCCTGGTGTAGAACCTGAAGAAATATTTGCTGGTGGTGATCCCCGTACTAACGAGGACTGGCTGCTGCTTGGAATCCACACCCTGCTACTACGAGAACATAACAGGCTCTGCGACATTCTGAGGAAGCAAAAGCCGACCTGGGACGATGAACAGCTCTATCAGACTGTGCGACTCATCATGTCCGCAAAACATGCATTAATCGCCAACGCGTACCAAATGGCCTACTGGACGGAGGATATGCCATGGCCAAGAGATGACGGGTTTCCACTGTACCGCCAGATGTTTGGTGAGAACGCATTGGAGATAAACCCTGCTCACACGTATCCTTGGCCGCTTGTCACTAAAAATGGAAAGCCAATGACGGTCTCTGCAGAGATGGCCGTCGTCTATCGCTTTCATGAGTTCATAGTTCCAAGTTTCCCAATCAAGGGCCAGAATAATAAGACGCTATGGGAGCAGAATCTGTTTGATACGAGCTTCAATAGCACCGGGTTTCTCAACGTTGGGCTGGAGAGGATTCTTGCTGGCGCTCTTTCGTCGCATATTCCAAACTTCAAGTCTGGAGTAGACGAGAGTTTCAGAAGCGCTGGACTCTATCGCGGGCGCCCCTTCGATATTGTCGTTTCAAGCATCGTGCATGAACGAGAGCAAGGGCTGCCGACTTTCAATCAATATTTCCGTGCCTACAACGATCAGGATCCAGAGGTCGTTGTTCCGATCCGTGACACCTGGGATCAATTTTCCAGCGATCCTGAAGTCATCCAAAATTTGGAGAAGCTCTACAAGCACCCGGATGATGTTGACCTCGTCGTGGGCTGCCAGCTAGACGAGGAATGGTTCCCGGGCACCACTGTTCCCAAGTCGGCTCTTATCATCAGTCTCTTCAGTCTCTTCGGCATGGGGAACTCCGACCGTTTCTCTATCGGCTTTGCTATGATGCGCTGTCTTCTCGTGGATCGCCCCTGGGATTGCCATCCGAGCAACGCGTTGGAAGACTTGATATGGGAGCGAAAACCCGTACCTGGCTTTCCCAACTTTAGGTTTTATAGTGACTTTTGGGTCAAGGAACTGGATTTGCCAGCTCATGGTACAAATCTTCTATGGCGTTTGATAGCAGAAAATTCGGAGATCAATTGCGTTCAGAAATCGCCTTTGTTTCCGCCTGACAAGGATACCAACCCGATTCTCTGTTCAAAGGAAGCAGGCAAAGCTTCATCATTGGCCGTCCTGTTTAGCTTCTTCCAGATTGCTCTGTCGCTGTTAAAACAAGGCCCGTATAGCTTCATTGCCACAGTCATTATCAGTGCGGGGAGTAGCATGCTAGCAGTCAGGCACTATTTGGGACGGAAGACTTCGGTGAGACGCAAAGCTTAACATAAAGCACTCTCTTATCTTGGGATGATCTTTGCATATCCCCTGAGCTGTCTTGTCAGAGGAATGGCCCAACGATTACTATCAGATCGTCATACGGAACTTGAGTAGATTTCCTTCAAGAATCTCCTTCTTCTTGTTCTCTAGTTCCTCCATGTCCCAATTGACCGTAATGAATCTTCCCGACAGCCACTCCCTCTTCTCACGAGATAGCCAGACCATTGTATCAGCAGCCAACTCCACCGTATCGTTCAAGTGAGAATGCATCGCTGGGGGCATGTTCAAAGCTAGCTCAGTCTTGATGCCCCCGGGATGAATCGCTATGGCCACTAATCCCTGTTCGTAATACTCCTTGTCGATGAACTCGGTAAAACGACAGAGGGCGAACTTGCTCGTCTGGTACGCTGACGCTCCGGGAACGATGATTTGAGCGCCGACACTGCTGATATTGATGATGGTTTTGATTGATGACTTGAGGAGCAGTGGGATGAAGTAACGAGCTGAGAGATAAGTGCCTTTCATGGTGACCTCCCAGGTCCACCACCACTCCGATGGGTCAGACTCGACGACGGGCTTCCACTCCTCAAGACAGCCGGCATTATTGATCAAAATGTCTAGGCTGCCGTCCAGTATCTCATTGGCAGCCTCAGCTGCTGCTTTCACCGACTCCTCTGACGTGATGTCCAGCTTGATGGAATGAACAACTGGTTGGGGCCGATTTGCCTTCCTCGCGGCATCTTTGACAGCCGCTTCAACCTCGGCCATCTCAGAACGGGCAGCGAGGATGATTTTCGAACAGCCTGCCATGGCGAAGCGAATCGCGGTTGCATTTCCGATTCCTTTAGAGGCGCCAGTGATTAAGACTGACTTGCCCCCCAAGTTGGATTTGCACGGATCAATGAAGGGATAAGTGTCGTTATGGGTAGAGACGTAGCCGGCCAGAGTGGGCCAATTGGTCTCACGGAGAGAAGAATCCTGAGCCGACATGATGAGTTTCCAGGATCGCGGCAGAATCGATTATGACTTTTGCTTTCCTAGTTAATGTATTGTCGAATTTATATCTCTGTTATGGGTTAATAACTCATACGTCGTAGTGATGCCGAGAAGACGGAGTTAGGATCGGGAATCGGCAGGGCATCGGAAATAGCGGGGATGATATTTTATCAATACCCGCTAAACCGCATCCACTGACTGGATCGTCCATACCAAAGTCCACTCCATATTCAATAGACCAACTGTATTTGCTCCTTCTTGCCTCTCAGGAGGTCAAGTTCGAAGACATTAGCCGCGGGAGAAGTGTACAAGGTCCTCACGGGACCCATCGGAATCCTGGGGCGTCTGGGGTCTTTCCATGGACTGCATCTCCAGATCCACCTGAACATGGATCTTTCGACCAGATAAACCTTCACTATCGTCGAGCCGCTCCCAATTGTCGTTTCTCGCGCTGGCTGCCACTGATTGTGATGTTACTACAGCTCGATTGGTCCCGGAAAACGGTGTAGCACAAGCTGTAGGAGTGCCTTGAGTGGTATCAAAAAGGAAATAAGAGCTGAATAACTTCCTTATGGCGTTTAAGGAGCCAGCAATAGTTCCGACACTGGTTTCTACCATCGACCAGAAATAGATGTATGCGAGATTATCTGGGGACAAATCAGAGTCTGGGAAGAAATGTGAATTATGAGACTACTAACAAAAGAAGTTCTCCGGAGTTGTAATACCCTTATAATAAGGTATTCGAATAAGAGTAAATATAGATGCACTAAAAGAACATTAGTACTTAACCTATGAATCACAGACTTGGGAAGAGACTTACAAAACTGCTAGCCCAAGAATAATACTAACAGAAACCCTGGTTGCTTTTTGCATATTAGAATTATAGAGCATAAAAAAAGGCAGGATTGAACATATCCAGTCCGACAGAATTGCACTGATAGCCAGTACATAGCCTGTACTAGTTCTTAAGGTTGGTGAACATGCGTTGTAGTTTTCCCAATTGTCACTTATAGGAAGACACACAGCAAGCAACCCAATAGTGGCATAAAGCAGAGTGCCTGTAATGAAGACAATCGTGCCCCAGATAATCCTGCGGTGGAGACTTTTAACAGTAATTCGTAAGAAGGTAATGCAGATAGAGCATTTCAGACATATTAACGACAAGATATAAATAAATTCTCCAATCCATGTATACTAAGTGTTATCAGTTACTGCATTAATCTCAAGCTGTAGATCGAAAGAACTCAATACCTTGAGAATAGCTCTCTGTTGGTAGCTATTTAAGCTGGCTTATTTCCTTCCTAAGCCATGGTAAATAGCTTGGATGCTCACAGCTCCATGAGCGACATGTAATAGCTAAATGATTTTAATATCTTGCATCTTGTGTTGATTATAAGTAAACTTACCCAGCCTGCAAACATAAGACCGTCATCTACGCCGAAAATTGCAAACTTCAAACGAACAAAGCAACGTAAGAGTATGACTATTGCTGTGAGAAAAAGGAACACAATTGACAGCACAAGCATGATGCGCCCTAGACCTGAAGGCTTCACCCATGTTGCGCTTGCATCAAGCATTATGTTGGGCGATTGGTATTGCGAACTGTAAAGTGAAATGATTTTCTTTTGAGACGCGTTGCCTTTTTGAAGCGATCAATTGCAGTACGTGGTATTAAGTCTAAGCCATTCCCGGCACTTTGCTACACCAACCTATCGAAAGAGTCTAACGAACTTTATCGATCGAGGATCTCAACTCTAAATTGTGGCTCATTAAGGATCGGTAGTTAGGTACGAGAATGCTATACATTCCTGTAGAACCCGTCTTCCTGGTTTAAGGTAAGAGATCGGCAGTCCAGTCAAGGCCGTCGAACCTTCCAGGCCCCCAGCAAGTAGCTCACTACATAGCCGTATGACAAATATCCATTGAATCTACCTTCATCGTATAGGTATTTTGGAGAGTATAAATAGGTAAGCAGCTTCGCTGCAGCGGGTGGTCTGTCTTTATATGACGCTCAGAGCTGGACTAAGTTCTCTCTGCCGGTTTAAGCTCTCAGCCACAAGTCCCAACTGAAAGTAGAACATGTAGTTCACAACTTAGACGCATATGGCCTAGATATCTTTCAACATGTCTTCCGTACTGTAGTGTCAAGCTAAGTGTTTAAACCCTCACACTATGGAGTGTTGGTGGTCATAACCCCCGTTTACCAAGGACCTGGGTTCGTCCACCATAACCGTACTGCTTCTTCCAAGAGGTATTGAAAGAAAATATAACCCAGCGATATTTCGGGCGAAATTAACGCGGATCAATTAAGTTTACTGTTATCGGGGGCAGCCAAACTATAAGATCATTAAGTAAATTCTTAGAGTCAATGCTATAGCAATTTAGCTTCCCTGACGATAGATAGGGCATATTATTGTCTTATTAATAGTATTTCTTTATTTTATGACGCTCGTAACTACCGTTGTTTTATTTGCTCTGCATACCGTGATAGGTTAATAACTTATACGTAGTAGTGATGCCGAGAAGACGGAGTTAGGATCGGGAATTGGCTAAGCATCGGAAATAGCGGGAATGATTACAAGGATATACCTACCAAGATCTTTGGGTGAAGACAGCTTTGATACCAATGTAAAGGTTACAAAAGGTCATGCTTTCGATTGTCAGCGGAATACGGTATAGGTCGATTCTGGATCTTCTACTTTGAGTCCAAACAGCTAGTTTGTGTTTACTCCATTTGCAATATCTCATACTACGGTATGAAATAATACCACTTGTGATTTTGAAGTAATTCCTTATTAGGGAACTTATTCTCCAAGTACTTAGGATGTCACAGAGGGTTTTTAAGAGGTTGAAAACGTAACGACTAAAAATATCCCAATGTTAATTGAGCACGTAAGCCTCCCTGGTTAGGAAAATGCCTTGCCGTCACATTATAGTGTCACATTTCCATTATCATTCGTCGAACGCGCCAACCTCGTAACACAGATAATTACCCAGAGCCTGATTGCCAAGACTTTGTAGCTGCTGGCAGGCGTTGCTGAGCACCCACCACAGGATATCATGTAGTCAGCAGCGGGGGCGAAATGTCAGTAGGCATATCAGAGCTGATCACAGCTTGCCACTTACCTGCAAAGTCAGCTCTTGAAAAGCTCCCCAGATTCCATAAAACACCACTTGTCTCTCAAGTTCCGGGGTATTTTTAACAACTATTACCGCTCTCTCCTTTAAACCCGTCAGATGTCTCACTACGAAGCAGTTCGCGATAGCGATGGCATTTCGCCTCCTGGCACACCGATATCTGAACCAGACTACCCTGTCTCTGTCATTGACACCGAGACTTTACACGAAGTACTGGGAACTGCCAATCGTTCGGCGGGACCTAAGTCCTTTGTCAATACTGACATGGGCGTGGACTCTTCTGTGCCCCGGATTGATCCCAAGTCTCGCCCGCCAGGTCTACGATGGTGGAGAAGACTGGGGTATATGGGTCTTAGTGTTCTAATCGCCGGTACAGTGTGTATCCTGATATCATGTTCTGTTCTTATTTTCCTCTGGTTCGGGGCCGCCAGGGCGCGGGTTCATCAACAACGCCCCCAGCTATGGAACAGTATCATCTTCAGAGAATGGTCGCTTTCTATGGTTACTATATGCTCAGCTACCCTTCGCGTTGCATTGAGCTTCCAAACAGGTGTCATTGCTGCCGCGATGGCTGCGATTATACTTGAGACGTGTGACGTCAGATTTTGCGACACTGCTCTGATATCGCTTCACAGAAGTTCAAGCTCCGGCCCTTCAGCAATTCTTCCCAGTGTCATAAAACAGTGTCGTTCCAACAGGCTGTCTAGTATTGCCTGTTGCTTAGCTCTCTTTATGACCTTTGCCATTGCCTTGGTTTCGACTTTCACGTCTACAATTCTTCTGTCTGATTTCGCAATCTATAAGATTTCTGGATTAAACACAACCAGAAATATTCCGATGGCATTCGACAATACAGCGCAAAGTCGCGACTTCAAAGGCATTTCATTCTGGCACTCACCTCCCTTGGCTCACTGGAGATTTGCCAGAGCAGAAACAGGAGAACCCATCTCCTCCAACGATGTCATTGATACAGGTGACATCTATCGAGCGACGATACCGTTTAATGAGTCGGATGATAGAGCATCCATGGAGTTTTATCGCGGGCCGGCCATGGTAACAAACTCACGAACTGCTTGTGTCGGGCCAACCTTCAAATCTCTCAAAATCGACTACTATTCAGTCAGCAACCTTTCGTCACCGGAGCTCATACTCCGAGCGGAATTTCAGGCCTACATTGACAAAATATTCGACATGAAAGGGGACAAGTACCTTCCTATGACAGCTGAGTGTAAACTCATCAACGATTGGGACCTCGGGAATTTGGAGTGGCCATTGACCATGTGTAGAGTCATTCCCCAGACGTCCCCGTATCAGAAGATTTACGATTTCTACCCGAGACTTCTTGTTACCTCGAAGGATCCTTTGAACAAACCTCTAGATATGAGAGATGAGGATCATGATCCTCTAGATGACGAGAAGACATATGAAGAATACCTGGAGGACTATCTTGCCCCATTCGCTAAACTGGAAGCAAAGAAAAATGGCTCCTGGACAAAGGTAGTTAATGGAGACGGCGACGAGGTCTTCGATGCCACGGTCTGTTTCACCCGACAAATCCCGGAGCTTATGTATAACGTGACTATTCTGGGACAGGCTGTATTTTCGGAGTCCGACTATGGAGAACGTGCAGATGAAGTTCTACCGCGTCGCTCGCATCAGGCAGACGATAGCTACGGCTTGTATCGCTCGACCGATGTTGGGGATCTGCATTTATATGACTACAAGAATCCGACGAAATACAGTGCTCAGGAGCATGAACAAGGGGTTCGGTACGATCCATATGGCTTTGCAGATGTCCTTGATAGTATCGAGCTAGGCGGTTGGAGTCTCAGATTATGGGGTGTTGGTGATCATACCCCACGGCTGTCCAGGACCTGGTTCATCCATCCCGACCATACCACATTCTTCCAAGAGGTCTTAAAAAGAACAAACAATCCAGCAACAGCCCTTTTAGAGTTGACCTACCGAATCTATCAAATGTACTTCTACTATTGGCAGCCAAACTACGACATCATTGAGCAAGCCAATACAGTCAATACTCTAGCAATACAGCTTCCCCGCCGGTGGACAGGGCTAGCGATTGTCTTGCTGATCATCTTTCTTCAGTTCATCACGCTCGCGCTGACCGTTATTTCATTCGCTCTATATACAGAATCTTCGATTTTGGGGGAGCCATGGCAGGCTGTGTCGCAGGTTCTATCGCTTGAAACGGAGGAATTGATACAAGAGTGCAGCAAAGGACCTAGCATGTCAGACAGATACGTCAAAGAGTGGGCGAAGGTGACAGGTCGCAACATGGGATTTTATAGCCTGGTTCAGCATCGCGAAGACCAGGAAGCTAAGATCCAGAAACGTCAAACTCGTGGGAAGTAATACTGGTTGTATTTTATTTAAACATATTTTATCGAGTTGTTAGTGGTAAAAACAACTATTTTTATTACTTGCAATTTGCATTTGAGAAACATGAGCTACCTATGACAGCATGTGGCGGTTGCCGGTCCATAAACGGAAAGCCGGGAACCTCGGCCGACTAGTTGACAGCGGGGTAGATGCCTGAGCAATGATCTGATCAACCCAACGAAGGATCGAACAAGATTCACTGCAATACTTGTTTCAATCACTACTACAAGAAATTGCACCTTGTGTTAACTGTTGAAGCCCTTTCAACCACTCTTACAGCTGCCATGAAGTCCGTGGTGTTCAAGGGAGTCAAACAAGTGGCTCTCGAAGATCGGCCGAAACCCACCATTCAAGACCCAAAAGACATTATTGTCAAGGTCAAATACACAGCTTTGTGTGGAAGGTTCGATCAAATCTATGAGACACTACTATTTATCAACTACTAACTATTTGACAGCGAGCTTCATGTCTTTCGCGGTCATCAACCTTCCGGAACCGGCTTCATCATGGGCCACGAATTCACTGGCGTCGTTGATGAAGTCGGCTCCGCTGTCACCAAGCTTCAACCCGGTGATGCGATCGTCAGCCCTTTCACCGTGAGCTGCGGAGAGTGTTTCTTTTGCAAACACGGATTCTCATCACGATGCGACAAGAGTCTTCTCTTTGGTACTGTTCCTCTGGATGGAGCACAGGCTGAATACGTGAGAATCCCATATGCCGAAAGCACGGTCGTAAAGGCTCCCGAGGAGATTGACGACCTGAAACTATGCCTGATGGCGGACATCTTTCCGACCGGCTGCTACGCTGCATCTAATGGTCTGAAGGACCTAAGTAAAGAGCAGGTCGAGGACAGTGTCGTCGTCCTAATCGGTTGCGGACCAGTGGGTATTTGTGCGCTCATCGCCGCGCTGGAGTACAAGCCCAAGGTCATTCTCGCAGTTGACGGTATCGAGTCCAGACTATCGCTCGCCAAGAGTCTTGGAGCCGAGCCTTGGAATTATCTCACACAGAAGGATGAGCTGGAAAAGCGAGTCAAAGAACTGAGTGACGGTCGTGGCGCTGATGTGATCATCGAGGTTGTCGGACATAGCTCGGCTCTAGATATGGGCTTCAAGCTTCTTCGACCATGGGGCATCATCTCCAGCGTCGGTGTACACAATGGAGAGATTCCGTGGACCGGAAATCAGGCTTACGGGAAGAACCTCACCATCAAGATGGGCAGATGCCCTGTTAGGAGTAAGTCCACGTCTCGAGCATCAGAAGTGACAGTCTAACGATTACCCTAGGTATCTTTGAGGATTCTTTGAAGCTGCTAGCAAAGAAGCAACATCTTCTAGAGTAAGCTGCCACACAAGTTTATATGGCTTAACTAACCTGTCTAGTTTCATGACCGCAACGGTGATGCCGCTAAGTGATGCTCTTGAAGGGTACGAGCTTTTTGACTCGATGAAAGTTCAAAAGGTCATATTCGACGCGCAAAGATAAGGGATGTATCCAGGGCCAGTTGTATCCAGCTTGCTAGCTTATTACAGGTGGTGAAACTCGAAGCACTAGCCTCTGATTGCGTATCGTGCACAGATAATCACAAGTACTTCAATCAGTGATGATTAACCGGTTCTGCCCGTTGACCGCTCCTTTGTCTAGCTAAAATCTCCATTGGGTAAATACTTGATATATTGAATGTGGGGATCGAACGACAAGGCTGACCCGAGTGCGGTACGGAGTCAGTATACATCCGTATACGGAGGGCCTGATTGTGGGGCTCTAAACCGAGTTTCCAATTGCCGTTGTTGTATTCGGGAGTTTTACTTCTACGTATGTAAGTATAAGTGGTGGGATATTTTGTATACGGCAGTTTGACATGTAAGGATTAACCGAAGCCTTAATGTATCTCATTATAATATAATATTTAGCCAAAGGCTAGTAGATTAGTTAACCTTCAAGCTCTAGCTGCTGAGGGACAATAATTGTCTGGAATGGGGTGGACTTTCAAGAGATCCCTAGATTTCCCTTTAATAGTTAATTTATAAATTAGACAAGAATTATTACTAAAGTTAGTAAAGACCTCAGAAGTAACTTAGTATCATTATTTATATTAATATATAATGATCTCCAGTAGCCAACTTCCTACAACAGGACAACGGCACTAAAAGAAGGTTTAGTACCTCTCCACATGTAGGGTATATTAGCTAGTACGAGCATAATACAGTTTACAAGTCAGACGATAAGTCATTTTAATTTACAATAGCGCTTATACGAAAACCTTATTCATACTGATAGTAAGTAGCTTAGTATTAAATTAAGTCATATATAAAGGTATACATAACTCTCCAGCTTATCACTCTTATCCCATTAATCATTCATCACTTCTACATACTCGCATCCACTTCTTGGCCACCATCAAGCATCTGTTCATTACGATGAAGATCGCAATCATAGCCGCTATATTCATGCTAGCCATGGAGCCCGTCCTTGCACGATACTGCAGCCAGGGATGGATCGAATGCAACTGTAAGCTACCCTTCTGCTCCCAATTATACCACCGCTAATAGATCGAAGACAGCGGGTGGCTATGTACTTCGAGCTGCCCTAATAGTGGTCTCACTGGCTGCGGATGTGCAGACGAGTATTTCGGATATGGGGATTTGACTTCATCTAAGTGCATCGGCAGTCCTCTTTTTGGGGGAAGTGGCACTAACCCTCGATGCCCTTGGACTGGTCACCATGCTCCCTCCCGTTGTGACCCTGATTCCTGTTAAGGGTTTTACCACTGATGGTTGAAGTCACGTTGTTATAACTTGGCGTGGCATCTACGAAGTCGAGTCTTGGGGACTACCAATATCAGATGGTTTGCAATTACTGCTGCGTATATAACTCTCAAGTCACTTGCCGCTGAAAATTATATTTGTTCTTCAATATGGTATTAGGTATTAATACTATTCGATGCTTTACATTGACGAGTAGGTGTAGCACAGAGGGCCAGCGCGAGTATCCATGTAGTTCTTTACAACAGGCTCCTCATCAGCGAGACGCATAACCGGCATTTTATCAGTGATATCGGCAGTGTTCCATTTGTTGGGGTCGTTGAAGCCAGTGTAGTCAGCCAGACGAGTGGCGTTGCGGCCTTGCCACTGGAGAAAAGTTAGTAACTATGAAGATCAGAGTGGCATGGAAAGTGTTCTTACTTTGGCCCAGACTCGATCGACGTTGGCGTGGTGAAGGAAGAAGAGAGGCTCGTTGGGCGAAGTAGCGGGGCCCATATCACCGAAGATGATGCTGTGAACTATTAACCCGTTAGTATTTGTGGATCAGGGGTCCTTCGAGATGGCGTACTCTGAGCGTGAGGCAGACCCTCAAGCATATCGGACATGGAGTGATAGTTGTCAAAGCTGTAGATGGTATCCATGACCCGAGAGTTGTAGGCTGTAGCTTGCATATCGCCAAGGATCTGATTCCCATCCTCATCTTTGCCAAGACCTCCGTTGAACTCGCGAGTAAAGCAGTGAAGACGGTTACCCGGGGTGTTCATGTCAGGCCATCCCATAGCCAAAGTCAGGTTTGTGTTGGCAAAAGGTCCATCGACGACACAACGCTTGAAGCCGGGGACATCACTGCCAGTGAGCTTCGCATCCCCGCCAAACCCAGTTTTGGGGTCGAAGAGAGGAGAGTTGACGACGTCATTCTTATCAGCGTCAATCGTCCAGTCCCAGTATGGCTGAACACCCTTATAATCACACTCATCGCGGAGCATATCCTCATGAAGCTGGACATACCAACGATGCCAGGGGAGGAAATTCGCGACAAAGTGGATCTCTGTATTGAGACTGAAATGAGTATACACGAGATCATCCATGAGTGTTGTCACGTCGTCGACATCTTTGTATGCCTTTTTGGGGAGGTTGCGAAGACACACTGCGGCGCGGAGATATTCTGTCTTTTCGGCGCTGGTGAGTTCGCGCCATTCTTTGCGGACAACGGGGTCGGAGCATGAGCCCTCTGCGCGGGCTACGGGGCTGGCGATTGATAGGGCTGCGAGGGCCAGGCTGGCGAGGAATGAGTGGGCGAGCATTTTGTAAAAGCGAATGTATTGAACGAATGACTATTGAGTTCGGAGAGTAACGAAGGACGAGCTTGGCTGTTAGAGTGAACTTTGAGAAGACGGCCTGAGAACTTAAATAGCAGAGAGTCCCTTGCTCGGTACATCATGGGTTATTCTCCTTTCCGGAGCTACCGTCTAGCGGCTTCTTCTACTGCCGGCATACGGGAGAGAGGCTGTCCATTAAGAAAAAGCACAGCCGGCAGAGTGGAGTAAAACCGTTGTAAAAATTACTAAAAAGAGTCAAAATAGGTAAATACGAGCTTTGACATGTTCGGTCATCTCCTCCTTCGAGAAGCCAAGAGCGTTTTCAGTTGTCGCTAAGAATTAGAATTCCGGGCCGTTGGGCGGATTTTCCACCAAATGCATCACTCTGAAACTCTTAGCGGGGTCTTTGGCCCTTGCTCAAGTCTTTTTATAGCGATTGAGATCGAGAACAGGGATTGAAGGGCGGGATGCCACGCTAGATTGGGACTAGTCAATGGACACAGACCATAGTGTAACTTCATGCAATTGTTATTGCCAAGACATTAAAGGGTTAAGTTCATCTGAAATCCCGTATAGAATTGTCGATCGAATCCAGGGAGATTGAAGGAGATTTTAGATGGAATGCCACTGGGACGCGGTCATTGACAAGCGCCCATACGATGAGGCCGAATGGTGATACGGAAATTGTTTAGCTACTGGCCAATAGATTTCATATCAGGCTGCGTGCGGGGCCTGTCCAGCTGAGAGCCTGATTATGTCGTGAGCTAATCTTGCTCTGTTTACGAGTTCACCTATTAACTAATTATTTCAGCTTAAGACAACAGCCTACCCATCATGAAGTCCTGGTTCCTTGCCCCTGACTTCACCTTCACCCCCGACGGACCCCTCCAGCTTGGCGCTGTCATCCCTCATCCCAGTCGTCCGACCCAGACCCTTGCATCACCCCGCACCGACGCAATCACGCTCCCCGAAGTGCAAACTCTGCTCGAGACGAACCATACTCACTCGGACGATGTCACGCGCACAGCTGGTGTCAATCTCTTTGCTAAATTCGTAGAGCTTGCTTCTGCTTCTATTGGCTATGAGACTAGTCGGCGTAATGCGCTGGCATATGGGACTGTAGATCATGAGGTTCGGTCTTTAGCGGCACCGTTTACGAGGGAGTTCCTGCAGAGCATCGTCGACGCGGAGGCTGTTAGAGAACATATCGACTCTGGAATGTTTGGGAAGCGAGCCGTTTACTTCGTTTCTGGGCTCAGAGTCGCCACCTCGTCTTTTACGGTCACGAAAGAGAAGGGGATTGGACATAATACCTCACTGTCCGGTTCAGGCCCAACAGGTCCTGTTCCCGTCGAAATCGGCGGCGGTATCTCTGGCGGAAAAGAGAGTTCAAAGACCGATTCATACGAAACTGCACCAGGCATCATCTTCGCTTACCGTCTTCACGCCATTCGTGTTCGTGGTAGCGGCACCGTCAGCTCAGAGATGTTTTCGAGCAGAAAACAATTCATGTCTGGCCGACCAGTCCCTGATCCTGAGCCCTTTGAGGTCGTTGATGTTGACGCTGAAGTGTTGAAGGCTGATAGGAAGGAGGAGGAAGATGCGCCGAAGTATGAGATGGAAGACCTTGGAGATGAGGAATACTGTTTTTTGGCGGAGGCCTAGTTTTGTGTTTCTTCATTCTCGATACGATTTGAAATGTTAATATTGCTTTTTCGTATTACCGGTACATAAATGGTGATACGGCATCATACATAGCAGCCCACGCCCTCCATGCATCCGCCTTCTCGCTCCAGAACCATATCGGATTTATAAACCTATTATTGCCAGTCTGGTCCGGTGCCATCTTCTCCAGCAATCTTCTCATACCCTCAGTTCTCTTCAAACACTTTACCGGGCTTTGCTCCGTAGGTATTGGAAGAACTGTCGAGAGAACCTCTGCGTAAGCTATTGTCGACGCTGCTATACCAGCAGCCACCGCTGTCGCTATCGATGACCCAGGATGGCATATATGGGAACCAAACTGCTTTGTTATCTCATCACTGAGACGTGTTGGTAAGTTGTCCCCGAACGTACCGAGCGCGACCGTGCTTCGATCTGTGATCGGAGGATTACTGGCATTAAAGGTTCCCTGGCAGTCTGTTGCTCTCATCGATATGACCGATCTGTGTCTCGCGGGGAAAGCTTCTCTTTGATAAGCCGCACTGTTTCCTGCGCTAGCTAAGAATGTGATGTCGCGATTCCGCTCAACGTCTTCTATAGCTGCAGAGATGACATCGTCGTCATGCGGGAATCCGAAGGACATGGAGATGATATCCGCTTCTGCTTCGAGTCCGGCCCACCGAATTGCCTACTAACGGTCAGTCTCTTGCTACTGCCTACTAGCGTAATTTGTCTTACCTGTGCTATTTGATTACTGCTGAACTCGAGGTCCCTAGTATTCTTGGCAACTCGGGCCACATATATGTGAGCCAGCGGAGCAGCTTCCATTATGAGTCGGGTCATCAGGCTGCCATGGCCATATTCATCTTTCATTGTGTCTGGCTCAAGCTTGTCTTCGCTCCCAGGTCTCGTGAAGTCCTTCCAAGCTTTTATGGATTTCTTCCTTCTAGGTATCTTGTTAAATGGCAGGGCTGCATCGCATCCTGTATCTAACACCGCTATCTTGACAGGCTTGAAGTCGTGATCCGGCTTTTCCTCCCGTAGATTCATGATGTGCATGCTGATATGTTTCAAGTTGTCCAGCCATTCTTCAGGAACGATTGTCTTGCCCGTATGGAAAGAGGCGACTTGACAGTGAAGCTTGTTATGATTTTCGACCTCTCTGCATCTCGCCAAGTAGGATACGTATTTTGCGTCAGCTTTGAAGGCGATATTGACGAGTTTTGACAGCGGTTCGACTACCTCAGTATAGACTTTTCGCCTTATGCCATCTTCGCACGCGCTGACGGTAAGGCCATCTTTTGTAGAACCCTTGATTGCCTTCGGTTTCGGGGTAGTAGTTGTGAACGTTCTGGGATCCAGACAATTCGCAACGGCTCTTGCAAAGATATCTCGGTGTGTCGACCTCGCCCATTGTGCCTTTTCTAGCTCACCCAATAATTGCCTCGCGGCACCATGGTCTCTGTTCAGTCGAGAGATAAATGGCAGGTGCGTCATTGACTTGAAAGGCTTTACAAGCCCAATTTGTAGGAGTATCAGTCCCAGGCCAAGAATGTGCGGGAACGGGTGCGTCAACATTGACTTGTCTTCATCTTCTGAGTTTCTCTGCTCATCTTCGAAGTCAAGTGGCATATACACCCGCAGAGCAAGCTGATCTTTGGGTAAGTGTTGGTGATCCATCTCCTGCATGAACCAGATATCATCGCTCGTCCAGCGGTTTTTCATCAAATCTGATTCGTAGAACTGCCAGAAGGAATGTGCAATGGCATGAGCAAGTAGTATCTTATCCTTATCTGTAAGCTTGTAGCTCTGGATGGCCAAGGATAGTGGAAGCCCTTGGCCCGGGCATAAGAATCTCTCAAGAGGTGCAGGTGGCGGTAAAGATACAAGGCCGATACCTTTGACAAAGTTGAGGTTGACTTTGGCGAATAATTGATGTTTTAAGACTTGACAGAAGTAGTCAGAGTTAATTCTCTTTAGACTCGGAACCTTGTCCTCTCCATCTTCGTCACTAGAAACGTTTGCGAACGTAACACCGCCTCGACGGCCTTTTGTTTGCCTTGCTATGTGAGCTAGATACCAAAGTCTGTCACAGTGTCAAACTCACATAGGAATACCAAGCCATAAATGCTGCCAGTAACTCATGTTTTCAGAGGATATCACTACTTCGAACTGCGCGTGTTTACTCTGTATATACGGCGTTGCATCAAGGTGGAGTCTAATCGGATGAGCCAGTTTATGATGATGAGGCTTTGCCTTGTTTGATTTCCTCAGCCAAGATTTGTCTTTTGTCATTTCGGCGTGTTGGCAAAATGCATGCTGGCGAAGAGCCTCGAAGAGATTTCGGCTGACATGCTGAGGGTAATCGTCTGGTTCTGGCAACGCCGATCCTGTTGTGAGCTGGTCAAGGCCAGTCTTTTTCTTTGGCTCATCCTGGCTGAGTTTGGCCAAAAACGCGTCGCACTGCTCTTTAGCCTGTACTGGGAGAGTCTTGTCGGTGATGAAGGACATAGATATGCATTTCTTCAGTCGCGATCTATTATCTGGTCTTGACAGCACCACAATCTGCATATAGTCCTGCCTAGGAATTATCTGACTTCCTGCTGGAGTTGGAAACTAAGTGTCTTAGTCAGTGTCTCAAAACCGAGAGAGATAACTTACCATGCAGATATCAAGTAGTGTATGCAAAAGCTTTGCGGCTGTATCTTCAGCGTCTTGGTCAAGCTCGTAACCAGCGAACGACTCTTGAGCAATCTGCCCCAGCCTCGTCCCAACTTCCCCCGCAAGTCGTTGTCGCTGGCGTATACCGCACTCCATCACCAAAGCATACACTTCTTTGGCTACTTCAACGACCAGTTCGCATGCGCTAAAGCGTTCGGACGCCATATCGTCACTCGCATGTTTTGGACTTTGTAAGGCTGAGCTATGTTGAGTGGAGGTTAGAGCATTGTGCGGCTGAGTACCCCTGTTGCTGAGCTCACGTGACGATAGTCGACAGGGAAATCCTCCACCGTTCGCCATTCTGCTGCTGCCTTATCCTCTCTCCCTCCTCTTCAAAGCATCTCCTTTATTGTCTAACGAGCGCCAAAAAAAAGCGCCTTTGTTCAATTCTGGCGTCGAAATCATGGATCTCATGAGTCTGACCGCTCGAGACCTTTCCAACAAATGTCTCGAGGCTTTCCAAATATGCTTGACTTCTCAGTCTCCAAACCCCGGTCTGTCCAATCAACACGCGTCTCATGATGAGCGATTTGAGTATCGCTTAGCAGACTTTAATCTCTGGATTGACGGTATCGGTGCACTGGCTCCTTCAAAAGCGTCACTCGACGCGAGGCTTAGTGAGCGACCGATTGACCTTTCCCTCGTCAAAGGAAACCTTGTCATACTGTTTCAGTCACTGGAAGACTGTTTAAGTCTGCTGCAAGCCAATGAATCGCTCGAAGAAGTCTTGCTCGATATTGACTCGGCCTTGGAAAGTCTCGTCACTCTGTCTCTAGCTATTCGTAGGACAGGGCGTCGGTCGCGCCTTCACAAAGCAGATCGTCTTTTCAAACCGGAAGAACATGCTGGATTGAGGAAACACTTGGAAGCCATTATTGTTCTCCGTCCTGGGTCTGGTCCAGGCCCTAAAGACGATGAGTTCAGAACTAGGATGGAATCTTTGACATCACTTCAAAGTCATCTTGTCACAGCCAACTTGAAGCGGAGGAATCGATTCATACAAGCCCAACTACATTCTTTACGTTTGAGGAAAAGAAGTGCTGGGTTTGAACTCACGGTGTCGGAAGTCCCTGTGAATAATACTGCTTTAGCGCCTAGTCCAGAAAATAGCATGGGGGGAATCAACATGCCCCCGTCTATCCCTCCTACGCAGACACTAAACAGGCCGCTGCCAGCGCCAATGTCAGTCACCTCAGCGTCAGTTCCCGAGAGTAAGCTGCAATACAAGGAACCCGTTTCAAAAAGAACAGAGTCTTCGCCGATGACAGTCATTACTCAAATCACTGCCTCGGCCATATACCCGCGCCCGAGAATATCTGATAATGAACAGAAAGTGGTTCAATGTCCCTGTTGTTGTCAGATACTACCTGTATCTGAGGCCAAGAACAATGCCCGATGGAGGTAAGGATTCTTACCCTCGCTTAATGCTCATAGCACCTAATGTATTAAGTAGAAAACATTTAGCAGAAGATATTCGTCCGTATACTTGCATCTTTGATAGGTGTCCAGCTCCAGATGTTTACTATAGCAGCCGGTCGATGCTGGAACAGCACTTTCGACAAGATCACCCGCCAGTCTGGGTATGTCCTCTGTGTGACAATGGATCAGTCTACTCGACCATGACTGGGATGGTGGATCATCTTCATGATACTCATGCACAAGATGTTGGTGAGGATATTCCAGCGATCATATCATCCTCCGCTCAGACAAGGATGGGTATAGAGAGTTGTCCCCTCTGCGAAGTCAAGGGCGACGCCGATTCTCCAGAACTGATAGACCACGTCCTGGAGCATGTCCATGACTTCTCTTTACGGTCTCTTCCTTGGCCTAGACCTTCAGAAGTTGATATCGGCGGTGAGGTCGGGTCTTTCAACCCGGAAGATGGCGAAGCTGCTGCTATCACTCAAATGGCTGGATGCCTATGAGCACGAGACAGAAGAGATTGATCCTACACTGAAGCTATCGACTTGCGACCATGGAAGATTACCAACTATAACCGAGCAGATCAGGTCTGAGGGAGAGGACAAGCTTGGTCTTGACATCGGCTTTGCTGACGAGCATGGCGACGAATCTGCCGAGGCTGAGACTGATATTTCCCAGCTTACGCAACATACAACCGAGTCAGTGAACGATTCAGCGGAGGAACGTAGTTATCACCGTTGTCTTGACTGCTCTACTATAATTGTATTGGAACACGGGGATGATCCTACATTGCAATGTGCCAAGTGTCAAAGCAAACGCATCGAACTTGTTGGTTCCCTCTTACAAATGCGTCCTTCCCAGAACACTAACAACGTTAAACAGATTAAACCCGCAAATGATCCTGACCGCAAAGCCCACTACGCCGCCGTTCTTGACTCGTTAGAACCGCAGCACTCCATACCGACCGCTCGTGAATCTACTTCTGGCTTTCGAAGGTTCACTGACCGCCTCTTCTCCCGCAAGAAGGCTGATGATATTGAACCTCAGCACAGCTCGGGAGCCACCGAGAATTTGATTCAATATCTTGGTCTGAAACAGAAGGCTGTAGAAAACCAGAAGGCCTGGAAGATTCTGATCAGTGTTTACCATAGGCGTTTAGACTCTCCTACGAAAACACAGTCTATGTTTGATGATTTCATCAGAAATGTTCAATATCAGAATAGCCTGCCAACTCTTCAACCAGTATCTGATCCGCGTAGCTTCTTAGAAGTTATGGTCAAGTTCTACTTGGATCCACTCAAACAACTTCCCCCGAAGGACCTCACAAAACCTATATCGAACTACTTTATCAACAGCAGCCATCGGACGCCCTCACATACGTTGTCAGAGTCTCGCGATGCTTATGATGCAATAAAAGAGGTGAGTCCAACAAGCGTTCCAAGATCAAGACACGTTTGTCTCATGAACAGGTACTTTATTTTGGGCATCGATCTATTGATTTGGATGTTTGGAATGGTGAAAAAGAGCAATCCAGGCCTGGACAGAACTCGAAAGCAATTAGCCGGTTCTTCGGCCTTACCAAAGGAACTGGCCCGATCATACCTGCGTCTCCTAAGTCCCCAGCATCCCAATCAGATCACTTGAGTCACCCCACAGAACCAATAGTCACAGATGGCTATGCTCGTATGATACCCTGCGGCTTCATGGAAGCCTGTCAAGTGATCAGAAAGTCTGCCTTTGTTAGTTCTGATCTACCTGTGATCATAAATCTTGAGGTTCACGCAGACGCTGAACAGCAAGAGATGATGGTCAAAATAATGAAGGAAGAGTGGCATGGTATTCTGGTTGATGAGCCACTCGAGGGCTACGATCCACGATTTCGACTACCGACATTGGAGGATCTTCGAGGTCGGATACTTGTTAGACTCGGAGCGATAACAAGTATTTCTGTGCCCAACCCTGATCAGTCTGACAACGATCTGCATGGAGGCGGCCACCATAGACTAGGGCGTATCTCCATTATACAACCGCTGGCTGAACTCGGGGTTTACTTACGACGCGAGAAATTTGAGGGTTTCACCGACATGCATACCAGTTCCCCTGGTCATCTTTTCTCCCTGCAGGAAAGTAAGGTACAGGAACTGATTTCAACGTCGCCCACTAAACTCTTTCGACACAATCAAGACTACTTCTTTCGTGTCTATCCGAGCTCGGCAAGACAAGGCTCTTCAAATCTTGATCCTTTAAGATTTTGGAGATACGGCATTCAGATGGCTGGTATTGCCCGACACCACCTAGATGAGGGCATGATGTTAAATGAAGCAATGTTCGCCGACGAATCAGGATGGGTTCTCAAACCCAATGGCTATCGAAGTTTAAATATGTACAATCCAGCCGATCCAAAAGAAGCTCCCAGAAAAGGTCTCGAGCTGAATATATTCGCTTTCAAAGATCAGGAGTTTCTGACCAGTACCGGTCGAGAAATTAAGAACCTGGCGTCATTCATGATAGTCTCACTTCACATTAATGACGAAGAAATGCCTCGCGTACCAAAACAAGAACTCAACACTACAGAGAATGAATCAGGGGCTTTGGGATACAATCTCAACTTCTTTGTTACAAGGGCACAGGCCACCATTATTCCGAAACTCTGCATCCTTAGGTGATTGACCTTCCTTTATCAAAGATGAAACTAATAGTACTGTCAGGTTGACATTTGTGGAAGGCTTACAAAAGGATAATCTCTTTGCGTGGGCCAGTCTAAGACTAGATCGCCTGAATCAAGGTTTCCGGCTAGTGCAGCTTTACGACAGCAAAGGGGTGATATTGATGCAACAAAGGATCCTTTTAAAGTTTAATATCAGTTGGCGGTAGGAGAGAAATATTCTAGGAGTTAGGTAGAATCTAAATAAGATTTTTATTCTAGTACCTCCAAAGTACTTCTCAGCCTTGCTACATGCTAGCTACTCTATAGTAGCGTCAATTTCCTTGGCGACACGAGCAAGCTTATCAAAGTCTACCTTATCTAGCTTCTCAGATTTGTCAGGCAGAACAAATCCTTCAAATGGTTTACCGGTATCCTGAATCAAAGTCTCAATTCCCCGTCCATTCGCAACTGAAAAGAACTTCACAAAGGGGGATGCAAAGTCCAACTTGAAGCCTCGACCAACCAATACTACCACTGACTCGCGGTCGTGAAGCACACTCTCACCTGATGAGCCCTCTAGTTCGACTTTCAGCTTCCTCTTGACGACCAAGAGGCAGTGATCCACATCGCGAACTTAATGCTGATTGACGCTTTGTTGTTAGATAGACGTGTTATTTACAGTTGAGGCTCGTGGCTGAGAGCTTAAATCAGCAGACAGAACTTAGTAAGCGCTTGACGATTCGATGGTCGAAATGGCGAGTCTCCCTCCGTTCTGACTTGCGAGGATAGATGGATGTGACAAGACGCCGCCGGCCATCTGTGCATTTCCCGTGGCCACTGACCAATTGAATTCAAGGATCGAGATGCAAAAGAAATTAACCTCGTCGCCGAGGACAGAATGTTTCTCTATGAGGCTAAACCCATTGAATAACCTTCTTTGGCAGGTGTGAGTCGATGTCCTTCTAAAGTAGGGTCCAGGAATTTGAATTCGAGAAGAGAAACAATAATGTGGGCAAACGTAGGTTGCTTCGGTACACCACGGTCTACAACAGTCTACCCTAGACTTCTAAAATCGGCCCCGCATCATTGTCGGCCCCACGATGCATGATGGACTGTCACGCGGAAGCTTATACCTTGTTACCAATCACATAAAGCATGCCCTATTAAAGGATATGTATTTATTATTTTCAGAACTACATTGCTCTATAAGAAGTTTACTTATTATATAAGTATCGAAGATCTATCTATAGAATAGAGTGTACTGACTAATAAGTTATTTCGTAAGCTCACCCTATTCCCTAGTGCCTGATTATAAGGTAAGTAGAAGAAATAGGCCTAGAACCTGGGAGTCGAATGGTTATTACGAATAACATGGACGGCACACGGTCTTTTGAATCGCCGGGCTCCACCCCCGCAATTCCGAAAATTTAGCTTGATTAGAAATGGGAAATACCATAACCTAGACTAGCAGGACAGCTAGCACGAGGTACTCTGTGGTCTGTGAAATAACTTATATATCCTCAGGTCAGGACTTTCGGGTTTTAAGCCTAAGAGACGCGTTATTAGTACTCTTCAATCTTCACTTTCATATCGCTCATAAACTCACTACAGCAGGTCGATTATCTTCTAAGACGCAGCTGCCACAATGCATATTCTTGGTCTTTGCAATGGCTCTGTCAATGGGAACTCTGAGATCCTACTCAAAGCAGCCCTTAAAGCTGCTAAAACCACCGATTTGTCAATCTCTATGTCTTGGATTCATGTACCTACCGTTGCACTACCAAGACAACACCTGCCCTTTAGAGATGATCCATCTGTGATCCCGTATCGCGATGATGGAGAAGAACACCAATCGAGAAAGAGCGAGACTGACGACCGTGAGGCTGTGTTTGAAGCTATCATGAACGCGGACGCCATCATTATTGCTAGTCCGGTATACAGCCACCAACCTGCCGGAACCCTGAAAGCTCTTGTGGATGCCATCCTTGGCCCCTACGCTGATGTGTGCATGACTTATGATATCAAGCGTCGACAGGAAGAGGGCGATGCGTCTGTCAAAGACGTGAAGCTTGATCTACGAGACTTCAAGCCTCGTGTGGCTGGGTTCATTGCTGTTGCTGGGTCTGACCCTAAATTCCCGGAGCAGTGGACAATGGCTCTACCAACAATGCAGACATGCCTATACCCCATTCACTCCCGCGTAGTTGATCAGGTTGTATTATCAGGTTATGCAAGCCAAGGAGCGGTATTGACAGATTCCGGAGCTGCTGTCGAACGTGCTGAGCTGTTGGGTCGTCGCGTGGCTAGTCAGATGGGAAAGCCATACGACGAGGCACAGTATCTAGGGCCCGAAGAGAGTGGTAGTTGTCCTTACTGCCATCTACTCAAGATTGAGTTTCGCGAGGGAAATAAGGTTGCTTGCATCGTATGTGGCGCAAATGGCATCCTGGAACTTGGACCTGGGGGCAATATTCGACCAAAATGGGAAGAGGACTCAACGGTTAGTTGTCTGACACTCAAAGGTAAATTGCAACACAGATATGACGTCCGGGATAAAATGAGCTTGGAGAAACCAAAGCTCGCGTCTATTTCTTCTGCTTTTGCCAAATGGAAGAGTTTGGAATTCCCTCGAGTCCCTCTGCCAAGCTTACAGGAGAGATTTCCAGGCCTACTATGAGTTCCTTTAGAGATCTCAAAATATTTCTAATATACGAAACTTAGCTGTGTTTACATAGCTTGCTTGTTTATTAATTCTTTACCTTGTGCTTCTCTTACTGTCTATTCCAACAGCTATCTGGCAGTCTCGCCGCCCTCACCCAGCTTTTGCACTTGTAGTCTGCCAGCAGAGTATAGTTTTGTCTTGAAGCATGCTCATAAATGTTATGTTTATAATAGCAACGAACTTTGCGCACAGGTCTTTAACTCAAGGTTCCTCTCACTAAATCTCACAACGGCTTATTTACATGCAGTTTGCGTCAAGTCTGCTGCGCCTCATGCATCAGCTTAGAAGCCCCCGCCATGCTGGTATCAAACTCACTGTCTCTCAGCAATGGCGTTCAGGTGGCTCGCGGAAATGCCAGATTCCAATGCCCTACGTATCCTTCACCGGGTCTAGCCCTCGATCTCGGATAAACGCCGTGCCAAGTAAGCATAGACCGATTAGAGGAACTTGCAGTATGAACACGCTGTGACTTGCTGACATGTATGCATCCAATACCGCGGGAACTTGACGCATCGACTCCGGTAGCACGTATGTTGAGCTGGCGAGGCTCTTGTACTCCGTTGGTAGAGTAGCGCGTAATTGAGCTTGAAGAACTGCTGCAGAGACAGCAAGACCACACGCACCTCCAATACAACGATAGAAATTCCTGTTGGAAATGATGACCGCGCGACGGCTCTTGGGCGAATGGGCCTGTAGTGCGATCAAGGTCGGTTGAAAGATACACCCCACTCCTGTTCCGACAATGGCTAGTATCACAGCAATCACAGCAGGGCTACTATATCTCGTAAAGAGTAGCGCAAGGCCCGCTCCTCTGATAAAGCGTTAGCAACTGATTCGAACAGGAACGGAAGGGTCAAGAACTAACAGGGTCCATATAGCAAAGCCGAATATGATCACCTCGCCGTACCGGAGGCGGCGACTGATGTATTGTCCCGAACCAATAGAAGCAATCATTTGCGCTGCCACCAACGGGGTGTAAACAGCTGCTGATTTGATCGCACTGTACTGGTGAGGGTTCTGGAGATAGAGCGGGACGTAGTAGAGGTAGGATTGGTAAACAGCACCGAGCAGACAGTTCTGGGCAAGCATGATGGCGAGGCTTGAGTTCTTGTAGATATCAACTAAGATGGAATTGTCAGCCGTATTCGTCTTAGGAACTAGGTTCCTCTTACTGGGCATCATTGGAAGCTTTGCCATCTTCCATTCCCAGCCTACAAAGGCTATGAAAAGCGCACCGCCAACTGCAAGGAAGCTTATAGAGAGTGGTGAGTCCCATGAGAAGTATGAACCGCCTTGATCATAATCAACATTAGTGACAGCAGCTTTCGTGGAATTTCGGGTCTTACCTCCGGAGATGGGGATCAGAAGCAGTACAATACCAGCGCCCGATACCAGTGAGCCAACCCAGTCAATTTTGGAAATTCCTTCCCAAAAGCCAATAGTCGGCGGCTTGGAGGGGAGATATAAATAGGACAAGACCGCGGTGATGAAAGACAACGGAGTCAACAGCCAGAAGAAGGCTCTCCATGATGACTTTTGCATCATACCAGCGGCAATGAAGGGTCCAATCACATTGCCTAACCCAACAGTGCCTCCAACGACTCCCTGAATCTTTCCTCTCTGCTCGAGAGTGACGATATCCGAGATGATGATGTTGACTAGGTTCTGAACACCACCGCCGCCGATACCGGCGATAGCCCGAGAGGTGTAGAACATGATGGCATTTTGACTCAACGAGCAGAGCAAATCGGCGACGCAGAGTAACAGCGCTGCAGATACGAAAATCACCTTGCGCCCAAAAACATCAGAGAGTCTCCCGTAGAGCATCTGAAAACAGGTATTGGCGATCAAGCTTGACGTGCCAGCCCATGAGATGGTAGCCCCAGCGTCTAGGTCTTTCGCGATAGTGGGGATGATTACTGATATGCCATTTTGATCAATTATGACGAGTAGTAGGGCCGCGGAGAGGGTGGCGAGGGCGGTGACGAGTTGTCGCCGAGGTAGGAGATTTACCTGGTCGTGGAGAGCTTTTTCGTCCTTTGTTAGTACCATTTTGTTCGGTGCATTGAGAAAAATAAGTGTATAGTTAGATTTTTGAGTCAATTGGCGCATTATGACTGTTTCCCCAAGTTCGTCTTCGGCTATTCCTAAAACAGTGATGCGAGCCACAATTATATCGGACCTTGTCCGCGGGGTTTGTCCGAATAGTTATTGATATACGATATACTACAACAGAGTATAAGTAACAAAAATATAATCGTAGTTAACAAAGATAGATCCTTAAGAGCCAAGTTAAGTATATTATGTTAATCTTGATTAAATTTGACATTCATATTATCTTAACCTTGCCCCCTGACACAAGAGTAACATAAGAATCAAGAGTTCGGAGGGTAATACATATTATGAGGGTTACCTTAGTATTATCCCTTATTACCAGCCTCCTAGTAAGGGCGTCCTAATCGATATTCTACCCATAAGTCGTTCCTCCTGGCACCGTGACAAACACTGGGTTAGGCGTTACTATTGCGGCGCTGGTAATGGTAATGGCGACTGTTTGATAGTCGGTGGCAGTAAGATATTCCACATCAGTAGCGATTACAGTTTCGAGATCAGTTGTTAAGGCCGTATCCACATCGGTCGTATAAATAGTGTTGTAGTTTGTAACATCAACGGTATTGACGTTAGTAACCGTTACGATCTCTACTTCGGTGACTGTGATAATGACGGGCTGAGTGACCATAAAACTCTGGAGATCGGTGATGGTAACGGTGTTGTAGTCCGTCTTGGTTGTTGTCTTGAAGTCAGTTATACTGATAGTCCTTTGAGAGGTGACAGTGACGTAGTTCGTCGTCTTGTAGTAGACCTTCGTGAAGCTCTTAACTGTAGACGTAAATGTCTTAGCCTCGAGAGCCTTTATTGTTGTAGTAGCAGGCGCCGCTGGTTTGTTGGTGATGTGACACGAACAGGCACTGCTCACGTCGCTAGCGCCCTTCAGCGGCAAGTACGCAGGGACTTTATTACCGACTTGTGCGGCTCGTTTGACACGCTTAAGAACAGAGTTAGCGAACTTCGGAACAACGATAGGCCGGGATAAAAAGCTGTAGGGAGTTGGCATACCGTTACTGCTGAAGATGGAGGGCAGACCAAATCGTAAAAAACAAAGGCGGAAATACTATCCCTCCTGTTGAGGAAGAAAAACCTGGCAATAGTCAATAATATACTCACACGTGGAATCGGAGAGATATAGTAGGATGTATCACTGACATTTGGCTATTGTAACATCTGCATCGATCAGACAGAAACATAAAGCTCGCAGCTCCATGCTGGTTCGAACAAAACGTTTTGCACGAGTCAAAGTTAGATTGAACATCCGCTATAGCAATCTGATAGCCATTTTTTATGAAGCCCCTGACGCCACATATGTATGCTGTGAAGCATTAGCTAGCCAGTCTTTATAAACCACTTAGTCCCTAGATCTTACGGATTGCTACCGTTTCTGTGGCTGGTTCCGCTCTATTCAATGTCAGTACCTTGCTTCATCCTGAATTAGACCTCATGATGGCTTACGTGCTACTATACTAGGTGTTAGTTATCGGGGCTTCACTAACAGTATGGTTAACTCAATAACTCACGTAACAGTAACTGTGGTCGGAAGTTGCTCAGTGATCTGTATGGTGGCAATGCTTGTCATATCCGTGGTAGATGTCATGTAGATGGTAGCTGTAACGGTACTAGTAATGCGCTGTGTCACTTGCTGCGTTACCTGCACTACAGCACTCTGAGTAACCTGTGCTATGTCTGTGCTGGTAACTTCATCTGTCTGAGCGGCTGTTACCATCTGGGTTTCTAAATCGGTAATACTAGCAATGGCAGTTTTTGTAACTGTCATGGACGCGGTTCTCGTTACTTTCGTCCTGACGACACGGTTAACTATAAAGCGGACCGGTTTAACAACGACTACCCTGACAGGTTGTGTAATATATTTCGTTGTTGAGGTTGTGATGATAGGTGTAATAGTCGAAGTCTTGGTGATTTGAAGATATGTTGAACAGAAAGCGGATCCGTCTGCCTTGTTCTTTCTGAGCGCTTTAAGGTCTTGGTCGCTATCTCTACAAACTGAAATGGCACTTGGAATTAATCAAAGATTTTCCATAGCAGGCCTAGGTTATACTGCGGTTCTCCATACCTATTGCTCTTGTGTCAAGGCCATGTTGGGGCCCACCGCCGCCAGCTGGGAGCGGGCTTACTGCGCTAGCGAACAGTAGCAGCAGTATGGCTGTTAAAGTTTGCATTTCGGATGATGTGTCAGGCAGAGTTAAAGAAGGTATGAGATAGATTCACAGAAAGAAAATACAATGGCAAGGATTAAATATGTATTTTCTCACCATGTCATCGAGAACGGCCAGCCTAATCCCTAATTCCATCGTTATCGCCAGAATTTCCCTCAAAGTTAACCAAGTTCTGTCAGCTGATTCAAGCTCTCAGCCACGAGCCTCGACCCCCAAATGAAACATCCAAATCTAAAAACGGCATATCAAGACTGTTACCTGTTGGTCGCAGCTTACATGGTTGCCCCACATCGACATTCCAAGAGGCTTTTCGTCCTGGTGCCAGTGCTACGAACATTCCAGGAGGATGGGAACACCGCCGGTGCGCCTTGTCCATATCCAAGACCGGCAAATAGGCTCTCGTCCAGCAGCACCTTTGGTTCTTGCCATGGCAGCGCTACTTCCTCTCCCCTCTCCATGTATTTCCATGCATTCATCTTTTTGAACAAGGCGATCACTGTCGAGAGAATAACTGGGATTCATCTGGTCGCCGCAGTACCCGCGCCGTCCGCACAACCCGTTGCGCACGAAACGACCAACGGGTGACTGTGCGAGCGGGAATATTACTGACAAGCGACGGCGGGGGTTTGAAAGCAAGTGCGCGCGATTGTCCCATGACTCGGCAAGACGGTCAGGAACGGTTGTGAACAAAGGATATAGACTAATATATGTTTCTACATAATAGGTATTGCCAAAGTCGCGATGCAGTCAATTCTTAATTTCACACCCATTACTCAGACTTTGGTGGCCATTTTACCCTCCTCTCCGCCTCAACATACAAATTATTCGGCCGAATCAGCTGGAAGTACGGATCATAATCAATAGGCCCATCCTGCGCCAAGCTGAACTTGTACCGATAAACGAGCTTCGGTAAAAACACCTTGATCTCCTGCAACGCAAAGTTGAAACCGACGCACATTCTTGGTCCCGCCGCGAATGGGATGTAAGAGCCGGGAGGTCGGTTCTTGACCTGTTCGGTATCCCAACGATCAGGGTCAAAGCGGCCCGGGTTCTCCCATACGTCTTTGTTGTTGTGCATGTGATGTAGTGCTGAGATTACGACTGCCCCTTTGGGGAGTCTGTAACCTCCTGGGAGGATCATGTCAACTTTGGAGGTGCGAGCGGGCTGGAAGGAGGGATTGTGCAGGCGTTGGGTTTCTTTGATGAACTTATCCAGGAAGTTGAGCTTGCTGGTGGTGTCGGCCGTTACTTGGGTATCTTCATCCCAATCGTTGTCGATGAGTTCTTGTAGAAGTCGTTCCTGGTTTCCTGGGTACTTGACAAGGCTGTAGATCAGCCAGGATAGCAAGGACGACGTGGTCGTGAAGCCAGCACCAGTAGCGACGAGCAAGGTCGGGGCGAATTGGGAGGGCGGTAGCTTGCTTCCCTTGTTGTCCTTTGCTCGAAGGAAGTAATCTGATCAATCAAGTCAACTCAGTCCAAGCAATTTTTTCCCCAAAGCGGCCACTTACCAACAACATTCTCAGCTTTTAGCGCCGCATCCTGCAGCTCCAGGTCCTCCTGTCCCTTTGAAGCTCTGGCGATCGACTCGGTCATCATCTCCATAATCCTGTCCCCTGTATCTCTGACCTTCTTCGGATCACCAAACGGCATCTTGGCATACCAAGCCCCCATAGACGACACACGTTTATTCAGCTCCAGGTTCTCAGCAATCTTGAGGACCATCTCGTGTAGCGGCGAGTCCACCTCTTCAAAATGCGCGAAATCCATACCTAGAACAAGCTTACCCACTGCCTGCGAGCCAAGCTTAAGCATATACTGGTAAACATTCCACGCTTCGCCCTTATCATCCAGCTCATCGAAGACTTTGAAGGACTGCTCTACCGTTTTTTGCATCGTTGGGGCGTAGTGACGAACTGCTTTTGGGCCGAGCGCGGGTGGGAGGAATTTATGAGCGAGACGCCATTGTTCTGTGTTGGTATCTGATAGAAATACGCCTGCTTCTGGGTTCTTGATAGGGTGGAGGGGATGACCCGGGACGATGTCTTTTGTGAAGTAATCGTCTTCGGAGAGGAATATGTTGGAGAGTTCGGCGCTGTTGGTCTGATAGAGGCGGTTACCCATGCTATTTGTTACGAACAACGGTCCGTACTTCTCAAAGAGACGTTGGTTGTTGCCGAGATGATCGGGGTAAATCTCGAAGTAGTTACCGAAGTATGGGATGCCAGCTGGGCCAGGTACATCACGAACAGCATTTCCGTTGATGGACACTGCAATTGGATCGTCTTTTTCCAAGACCTCGGATATGGCATTGAGCCTTCTGTCATCGTGAACAAAGCCGACACCTAAAGCTTCAAGTCAATCACTTCTCCTGCCAACGCAGCTACGGCAGGCTTACCATTTGGTTTGACGATGGCAAAGTGCGATGCGACAATGTTCTGAAGCTCCTCAAAGTCCACATCAGATGGTAGCTCAACGTCTCTAGCGGTGGATGGTGCTTCGCCCAAGATAAAGAATTGTTTCGTTGCCATGATGATAATAATGAAGTGGTTGAAAAGCCGAAATGAGTGTCCGAGAATTGAGGTTTTGAAAGAATGTGGTTGTTATATGGAGAAATTCAGAAGGCGAAATACATCATGCATAGCACATGCAAATACTCATTCTCGCCTTGCACAACAACGCCGCTGTCCAGGATGTGAAGCCCGACGTGGAGACAATATGTCTGTTGATGCGCACTTCACCGTGGATGACGTTATTGAAGTCACGTATCATGGAAAATTTACCAATGCATCCTTTACTGTCTCGGCGTATCCGTACCTGAACATTTTCGGGTCTGATTACGACGCTTTTCACGATTGGATGATGTAGACGGGAATATCGGGAGGACCCGTATCAAGTCGGCACTCGCGCTCCGCGAAGACGGAAACAATATCGATACTCATTGCGATTGTCAAGTCCGGAAATCGACTCTGACCAATAGACTGTTGTGTGTTGCGCCAACAACGGAATTCGCATCGTTTCGCCGATTGCCTCCGGGCCAGCGATGATCATAAAGCGGGTCAGCCTCGGTCTTGGGGGTCCACTGCGGGCCTCGAAACCTCGGCATTTCAGAGCCCCACTCCGGTGAGGCGTTCCGGCCCGCTATGGGCACATGTAAATGACGGCATAGACTACTACTCCTAGATAGTCCAGCTTTACTTGTGAGTCTGATAGTATTTGGAATAGATAGGAGTGCCGGGTACGCAAGCATTGAGCATTTTCTTTAAGATCACAATCTGCAGTAGGGCCAGGCTCGAACGTTCGCATCCAAATACTTGTTAGCTACCTCGTCTTCGACTTTCGGAACCAATTTCTTATTCTACCTTATCACGAATAATGGAGGAATATACAGTTAAGCAAGTCGCTGAGCACAACAGCCAAGGCGACGCATGGTTAATCATACATGGCCAAGGTAAGCTGCAACAATTCTCGGACTAGGTCAATCGCTAATAAGATAAGTCTACGACGTCACGAAATATCTAGCAGATCATCCTGGCGGCGCCGATGTCCTCACGGAGGCAGCTGGTACGGATGCCAGTGAGGACTTTGACAACGCTGGACACTCGGAAGATGCATTCGAGATCATGAAAGACTGCTGCGTTGGCAAGATCCAAGGCTTTGAGAAGAAGAAGCCCAAGCTTAAGCCGGTTGCACCTGTCGTGACACTGAAGGATCAGACTTCTGGATCCCCATCAGTCTCAACGTTGGCCAACATGGGCTTCATTCTCTGTGCCGGTGCGGGAGCTTACTACATTGCTCACCGTGCAGGGCTCACTGTGCCAGATTGGCTGCTTTCATCTCTACGGAGTGACTCCAGTGGCTCAAGTTTTTTCAAAGGCGTCCTTGTCGGCGGTGGATCTCTTGCGACCTTCAATGCTGTTGCAGCACAGCGATTCACAAGTATGGCGATGAAGAGCAAACCCTTCACGAGCTATCCGGCTCATATGAAGATTCCCAAGCGAGCTGAGGAAGATACCTTACTACAGCGCGGGCTTCTAGATCCTGTCACCTACTCGCCTCTTCCCCTCAAGCACAAGACTCTCATTGCACCAAATGTTTACCGCTTGACGTTCAGTCTTCCAACCGCGAGCACTATTCTTGGGCTGCCGATCGGTCAGCACGTCACCATCAAAGCTGAGGTTGATGGAGAGAGCGTCGCGCGATCATATACCCCAGTGTCCAACAACTCCGACCTTGGCGTTCTTGAACTGGTCATCAAAGTATACCCAGATGGCAAGCTTACGAGCGGGTATCTGGCGAAGCTCGAAGTTGGAGACGAGGTCCTCTTTCGAGGACCCAAGGGAGCGATGAAGTATCGACCCAACCTTTGCAACAAGATCGGCATGATCGCAGGTGGCACCGGGATCACCCCGATGTTCCAAGTCATCCGTGCCATCTGCGAGCACGACCGCGACACAACCGAGATCTCTCTCATTTACGCAAACAAAACAGAGGAGGACATCCTTCTTCGAGAAGAATTGGACAGGTTCGCAAGAAGGTATCCCAAGAACTTCAAGGTCTATTACCTGCTGGATCAACCGCCGGCGGGCTGGAAGTTTGGGTCTGGGTATGTGACTCGAGACTTGATGAAGGAGAAGCTTCCCTCGCTGAGAACGGACTCCAAGGTATTCCTTTGTGGTCCACCTGGAATGGTAAACGCATCGAAGAAGGCACTTGTTGAATTGGGGTTTGAACAGCCTGGGGCATCGGCGAAGATGTCGGACCAGGTATTTGCATTTTAAGACCAGCAACCTGCCATCCGTTCATATGAGAATATTTCGATTTATACACTGCCATTTCTTAACTTTGAGACCTCCCAACTAGCATTGACTTCATTCAAGACACTCTGCGACGCATCTATGGAGAGAAAGTGATTATTTCTGCCTTAGATAGTGACATGTAGTCTGAGCGTAGCTGCTTCAGCCCAAGACCCCCACAATATGAGCTATGCCACCAAATTATCCAACACTACGGACTTGGCCATTTCACTTTGACACGGAACAACCAATCAGCTAGCCCGCCTTGTGGGTCACAGCTTGCGGTCGGTCTTCTAAAGTGTATTCAGATATCGATCCCAATCAGACCATGTAGAATGATTGGCCTGTTGTCAGCAAGTCTTGTTGAATCAATGTGGTCAAATCCATTCAATGTCGCCCATGCACTGAAAGGACGTTTGATGAGAGGGCGATCACAGCCCACAAGACAATTCTATGCGTCGAGTCGAGTGGCGGTTATATAAAGGCAATTACCCTCTCCCTCCAGTCCATCTAGAAGCTACAAGACTTTCTTTCTAGCAATCATCTACTTAAAAATTTACTTTAAACTATCCATTCCTTATTACAGCCGCCAATATGCCGTTCACTGCTGGGTAACTTATCCTCTTCGTCGCAAAGAGCATGTCACCAGACGCAGCTGCTGACCTTTTTTTCCCAGAGACATCTGCAAGATCATTTTCGCCATTATCCTCCCTCCTGTTGGCGTTTTCATGGAGCGAGGATGCGGAGGTGATTTTTGGATAAACTTTCTCCTTACAATTCTCTGTAAATCTATACGCTCTACCAGAATATCATTTGCTAACTTGGCCAGTTTTCGTCCCTGGCCTCATTCATGCCTTGTATATCATTCTGAAATATTAGGTGCTGCTAGGAAGGCAGCGTCTTCGGTACAATGGTTAAGGGCGCACAATTACACTTATTTAAATAACTCTCTGGCCTATTTCTATCCCTCTCTGTTATACTTTTCTGGATTCCGATATCTGTCCTGAGAATTTAATATCCAGTCTGGTTCCTCTCATGGTAAAGAGACAATGCGTGAGAATGAGCCGTACGTCGCCTTTAGACATATGTCTTCTCGAAATGAGAAAAAGTGAATCTTATGTTGCATATCGGACCTTTGTAGTGATATTTAATACATGAATTTTCGTTAAGCTGAATCTCTAACTAATCTTCGTAGACTTGTCGGGCTTGGCTACCGGTGAAACAGTTTTGAGTCAACCGCTCTGCCCTGTAACGTCTAAAGAAGTGGGTACCATCTGGGCGTCCCAAATGGGCTTAGGCTGACTTCTTTCGCTACTATGATTGGCTTTCCCGTAAAATTCGCACTCGCAGTGCCCGATCGCAAGTGGGGCACTCTGTTTATCCTCCCCTAGAAAAACTCGGCTTACTGAGGAGTCTCGTTGTTCTTATAGGTTGCCTCGTGTTTACTGACACCGGCATTAGACGTGCAACAATGGCCATCCAAGAACTTGTGACTGCCAAAGTCAAGTATAAGCGCGCCTCTGCTCCAAAAAGCCGTAATGGCTGCATTACATGGTATGTTTGCCAATAGTCTGTCTATCCCTTACCCCCAGTGACTAATCCAACTGCAGCAAGTAAGTGGCGTTGCGCGCTTCTCTGGATCGACTACTCATACTTATAGAACTCGACATCTAAAATGTGACGAGTCGAAGCCGATATGTAATCGTTGCTCTGAGGACAGGGTCAAATGCGACGGTTACGCGATGCCCAAACCCAAAGCACCTCACCGAAAGCACCGAAAGAAGGTTGCACCACGATCGTTGATACACTTTCCTTGTGCTTAACCGTCGATGACATTCCCTCATTGTCAACCTCTGAACGTTTATACTTCCAGCACTTCCTACAGTTCACGACTACGCAGCTAGCTTTCGTCGCATCCACCACGACTGACGATGAGACCAAAGTACAGGCTCTTGATCTCTTGTGGCGATTGAATCGACGTGAAGGTCTGCTGGATAGTCGCGATTTTGTTGAGGTGCATGAGCTTGCGAGGGCGCTTGAAACGTGCAAAAAGCCTAAGTTTGACGCGAACTGGAAGCCGACGGCAGCGGCTGGGCTACCAACGATTATCGAGAGGTTACGAAAGAGTCTGGGGTAATTGGATATCAAGTTAGTTAGGGTCATAGATGGTCTATTCTAGCTAGTTATGTAGTTGAATTTGAGAAACGCGTTGAAACCTTTGTTAATGATCAGTTTGCATCGCAGGATGGGATTAATCTAAATTCACGAGAACAGGTCTCTGATTGAATGCTTCCCGATTCTCAACGCGATGCATGCTGTGCAATTTGTTTTACTAGAATAGAAGCCTTTATTCCGCATAGGAAAGGCATTTAACTGCTATTAGGGATCTGATCTTTAATTATCTTTACACTGTACTGTTCGCTGACCCATTGCCTCTTTCATGGGAGGTTCAGGGTAGTTAGCTACTGATGAGAATGACGTCATGATCATGGAGAATTGTAAGTCAGTCTGTCTTTTACATATCCAGCATGGCTGAGTCAGCGAGAGCTCTGATGGGTCAAAACTGCATGTGGGAAGGGGAAAAGGAACCCGGAAGCTGTATGTTAAGCTTTCTGAAGTGGGAATGTGCTATTCTTCGAAGATTCTAAAGCCAGGGCAGACCCATATTTAGATGTGCCGAGGAGTGGAGCCTTGAGGCTCAAAGCAAGGATGCTGTCGATCATTTTCATGTGGTCCAGATCTTGCTAGCGGAAGAAATGCGGAAAGATGCCGAAGCTCGCCTACGTCATGACGGAGCCGCACGGAGCGGACCATGATAAAATTGCTTATCTTGTGCTATTACACGTTGAAGTATCGACGACCTCGGCTGCCCCACGCTTCAAATTAGTCCAGGCCGCCTTCCGTCGGGGTCTGGGCTTGAGGCAATTTGAAAGCCTTATCATTGCATCCTGTATCTTCCGTCATGCCGTAAAAGCCGGCCCCGATCGGAGGTGACATGCACCGACAATCCGGATCGATTAGACCGGAAATCGCCTCCAGTGTTGGACTACGTATGAAATATATTGTCTACATAACCTCTTAAGACTGACACTTTGGTCGAATTCCTTAACACCGCACTACATCACATCACCAGTGCTCTGGAAAGATCAATCTCTTTAGAACAATTTCTACCTCATTAGACATCTCACAATCATTCCTCGACGATATAACTATGGGAGCTTTTACTCTTCCTTCAACAGAAGGCCGCACCATCGCAGTACTTGGTGGCGGAGTGCTCGGCCGTCGTATCGCATGTGGCTGGGCTGCAAGTGGATTTGACGTTGTCATTCGCGACCCAAGTCCTGAGCAAAGGGCTGCTGCCGTGGAATATTGCAACACGAGCATGTCCCTGTTCTCCTATTCTGAAACAAGAGGAACTGTCGCAGCGGTTGAGGATCTTTCAGAGGCTGTTGTGAATGCATGGCTCGTCATCGAAGCCGTCCCCGAGAAACTTCCTCTCAAGATCTCAACTTTTGCAGACTTGGAGAATCTCACGCCTCACGACGCCATTCTCTGCACCAACTCGTCATCTTACAAGTCAAGAGAGATGATCGGGGGTCTCCAGCCAGATACGAGACGACGCGTTCTGAACATGCACTATTACATGCCACCGGACAACGTAGTCGTCGAGCTCATGACGGACGGCGAGACCGATGAGAGTATCTTTCCATTCCTGTATAAGAAGCTTGAGGATATCAAGTTTCACCCCTACATCGCACTCAAAGAGTCAACTGGCTTGATCTTCAACCGTCTCTGGGCTGCCATCAAGCGCGAGGTGTTGAACATTCTGGCGGAAGACGTGTCTACCCCAGAGGAGATCGAGAAGCTTTGGAAGGAGATGTGGCCTGGCAAAGACAGGGGACCTGTCGGGATGATGGATGCCGTCGGTCTTGATACTGTGTCTTTCATTGAACAGCATTACATTGCTGAGCGTGGCTTGCCTGAAACGCCTATCAAGTTCCTTCAGAAGTACATTGATGAGGGCAGGTTGGGAGCCAAGTCTGACAAAGGTGGATTACTCCCTCCAAGAAAAACTGCCGTGCCAGATCATGAAACCTCGCTCTACTTCTTAGACATTGGCTTGTCCAGCGGGAACGCAAAAGGTTATGCTTCAGCTGGCCGCGTTTTGGTCGGCTCCAGTGACAGGAAGCCGATGAAGACGCTTGTCTCAGGCCAGCGCTTGCCTGATGGTATCGACATCTCCAAGTCCACTGGAAAGCTCTTCTGGACCTGCATGGGCAACCCTTCGGCAAATGACGGTGCTGTTTTCAGCTGTAATCTCGATGGTACTGACCTAAAGGAAATTGTCCCTCAAGGGCTGGTTCATACACCAAAACAGCTGACTGTCGACAACACCAATTCTAAGCTATACTTTGCTGATCGTGAGGGAATGAGGATCATGAGATGCAACTTTGATGGCTCTGAACTCGAAGTCTTGGTCCAAACGGGTGATTGGCAGGTCGATGAGCATACGCTAGACCCTACAAGATGGTGTGTCGGAATCACAGTATCACCTTCCACTGGCAAGTTCTACTGGACGCAGAAGGGTCCGTCCAAGGGCGGAAAGGGTCGTATTCTTCAGGCCAATATCGACTTCCAACCAGGCGAGGATGCAAAGACCAGGACAGATATCGAGGTTCTGTTCCAGGGCTTACCAGAACCTATTGATCTGGAGGTCGAAGAGGATGACAATGTTCTCTACTGGACGGACAGAGGCGAGCTACCAAATGGCAACACCATCAACCGCGCCAAGCTTGACGGGGTCACGAAGGTGACGCACGATGGTGCAAGTCAATCTGGCAAAGACTATGAAATCCTTGCTCGGGGATTGCATGAGGCTATCGGAATTAAGATAGACTCTAAGAACCGTCATATTTTTGTTACTGACTTGGGAGGCTCGGTGTATCAGTTTGATATAGATGGCGGTAACAGGAAGAGGGTATATGAAGGATCTGGTGCCTTTGCGGGCATCACTGTGGCCTAGTCACCTGTATGTTAGCCCCAATGTACTGTTAATTAGATTTAGACAATGTTAGTATGGTTTAGAATTCCGAACAAAACAGTTGATGAATAACTAACATGGCGTGAGTCCTAGGGCTTAAAATTCCCATGGGTACCCATGGAAACTTTAAGCCCTAGGCGTGTCTGCTTGACGTATATATATCTCAAAGAGTTATATATAGCTTGCAAAAGGGTTTTCCCTTGGGGCATTCAAGCAAGAGTGTTATCTCCAACCCTTCGTATTCCCATAACCAGGCCAATACTCGGCCATAGCGTGAGATTTATTCCGAGGTTGAAGTAGCACTAATGAGGAATAACACACTCATTTGGAAAATTCCCCTTCTGCGCGACATAGTTGAAACCTCGGCCCTTCTATCCATCATCCTCACAAGTCTCAGTGTTCCGCCTAAAGATGCGCGATACCAACAGCCACATCTTGCCAGGAGGCTTATCCTTACTAGCCCTACGAACAAGCCACCACTGGAGCGTCATAGCCGCCATAGCACTGTTCCATACGAACGCTACCATCATGCCCACCGAGAACGATAGTGAAGTGGATATGTGTCTTGTTCCGCAAAGGCTCATAACCTGGAAGTCGTCTATACCGTCGGGCAGGGCAAAACCTGAAAGCATGAGAACAGCTTGGCAAACGAAGATATCGGTGTAGTTGACCATCATGTGCACTCGGCGCCATCTCCTGCTTATTGAAATCTTTGGTCTGAGGTTGTTCTCGATGAGGTAGACTCCTACTGCCAATGTCGCCAAAACTGCGGTAACCAGGCCTATGATCTGGAATATAGATGATCAGTACTGGAGACTCGATACAGCATACCACTTACGCCGTGTTCTGTTCGAAAATGGTCTGATGACCCCATCCCAGTCAGCCCGCATAGGATTCCAATGGCGAGAAGAGGGAGGAAGAAGACGCAGAAAAGTATCTTTTGCCACTTTTCAATCCGAGCTTTGAACAGAGGTCGTTCAATGAGTTCACCAAGAGCGATCAGTGTCGAAAATATCAGGATGATGGGGTATACAATAAAGAAAGCGAGTGTCATGGCGGCCACTGGAAGAATCATTTAGCAATGGCTCGAGCCTAGAACCGACGACCTACCATGCATACTAGTCAGAATTATCAAGAGAGATTTAGAAATCGTATTGACGTGATAGCTGTTCTTGGTGAAGTCAATGAGGTAGGTGTTGCCTGAGCTGGTGATGTTGATAGGGCACTTGGGAACCTGCATATCCGACCGATGCGTCGATGTGAGGTTCCTTTCCAGTTCTGTTCTTAGGCCGACGACGCCTCTGTTCAGCCAACATGTTGAATGGCCTGTCAAGATGTCCAAATTACGTTGCAAGAAGTCGGTAACATAAACCTGGTTCTTTGTTGTACCAAAGCAGTACTGACGACGGGATTCTTCGTCTGATCTCGGTACATTGAACTCTTGCGATCTCGATAAACTCGCTATGCTCAGTCCGGTCTCGCCATTCACATAGTCAAGATTGTGCGCGGCGACACTGCTGACTTTGGCCGAGAGCAATATTGGCACGGACCAGGCCAGAAGAAAAAGGTGCCGAATGCGAGATATCATGTTGGAAAAATGTGTCAACGAGGATATAGAGGATCAAACGAAATAAAGAAGTCATCACGCGAAATTTATCTAATATTGAAACAAAGGGCGATGTAACCGCGAAAGGGGCCGAGAATTCTACTTAGCTTACGTCTCGCATGAAGAGACGTGTTTAGAGTTAGATGAGAAACTTTGCACGCTTTCCCGCGGAATGCCGAAGTTACAGATAGCAACTGAAGCTAAACTTGGGACTAGATGGTTAGTTTTGCAGGGGTCTGGAGGATATATATAGGTCTAGCACATCCTGGCATTGAAAATGAAAAAGTCACAATTGACAGCATTACAGCTCCACAATAAGAATGAAATGCAAAAATCACATTATCAATTTATGTTCCTTCTCTTACTGAGGGATGCCTGTTTCCATATTTTGGTGTACATTCGTACGCTTGAGAGCTAATTGATCACTGCGTCCAAACAACCCCAACATCAGAGGCAAAGGTATCATCGCCATTGCCAACACAGCCTGAAGAACAGTGAAGTCTTTCATGTTGCGAGGTGGGTCTGCACTCTCAGCAGCCTTCATACCGCTGCCGAGAATGATGAAGCACCCACCGAGTAACTGACCGCCAGCCCAATCAGTAGTACTGGTTATCTCGGCGCCCGCGGGATACGAGAACTTTGTCAGAACCTCCAAAACAACGGGGACGATAGACAACGACGAGATGCCGATGCAGCAGAGAATAGCATATAGTGCACCGATCTCCTTTGTACTTGGAACCCATACCAATACAAGATAGCAGAGTCCGCCGATAACCACTCCGCATTTTATGACGAGGGTGAACTTCTTGGTTCGGTCGATGATAGGAGCTGTTATGGCAGAGAAGATGAGGCCTAGCACGATGAGGAGACCGCCTCCAATACCAGCCTGGGTATCCGAAAACCCATAGGGTGTGACGATCTGGTTGATCAGGGATGTCGTGGCGACAAAGAGGCCAGTGTAAACCCAGAATGGGATAATGATCAGGTAACATTCCAGCGATCGAATCAATATGCGTAGTGAGGGTACAACCTTGGGCCGTTCTATATGATGAATCGCTGATGGGGGAGTTGGCGGTGCGGCGGGAATGAAGAACCCAGGAATAGCCACGGCGGATGACTATGATCATGAGCTTCTGAACGACTGTCTCGGAAACAGGATCGGAAGGTTTAGACTTACGACGATGGCCACGTATAATACCACAGACGAAATATCACTAGGTTCGTTTGTCCACAACGGAACAACGATGGATCCAATCGCTGCACCAGTTGGATTCGCAAGGCTCATAACAGCCGTCGCCGCCACACGCCCCTTACTCGAGAACCACGTTTCGGAGAAGCGCGTAGGGGCACTCAGAACAAGAGACTGCGACATGCCCAGGAGAGCTTGTGCGACAGCGACGACGGAGACTGTGTTACCATCGGAAGAGAAAGATCCAGCATAACGAACCCAGTTACCGATTAAGAGAAGCGCACTGCCGCTGATGAGAGTTGGACGAAGACCCCAGTCGAAAAGCTTGATGGTGACGAGAGTCATGGCGAAGTTTGCAAAGACAAAGATGCTGCTTAGCCAGTTCACCATTGTTTCGTCGACCCAGTAGAATTTGGCGGTGGAAGAAGTGACGGGTGCAAAGGTGAGCCACTGGAGGTGTCGTTAGTATACAGTGATCTCTTTGTAGATATTCCATCCTGTTCAGGCGAACACAAGCGTTTGTGCAAGGTTGTCTGATAGACTGAGTACAAGAAAGACATACCGACCAGCTAACCATGATGTTTAGCAGTGTCAACACCACAAGCCCGAGCCAACGGATCTTGTATGTTCTGTACGGCTGTTCGACACTGCCGCGCCTGATGGAAGAGGTCGAATCATCCGAGGCCAAGACCGTAGGAGACTCGGAGGTTTTCTTGTCCATGTCACCAGCAGATTCAGCTGCCGGAGCTGCTTCGAACACAGAGTTTGGAGATGTCGATGCCATTTTGAGCATCTATTTCGCCTGCTGTGCTTCTACTTGGTAATGCTTTTATAAAAACAGCGTCAAGTTCATATAACAAGCTGCGTAGGAATAAACGCAGAGGAGCCCTGCCATGGATAATATCTCTATCTATTCTATTGCATATCTAAACGCCAGTCAGGCAAATATACATCACGTCCCTTAGTTACCCCGCATATGTATCTCTCTTTATCTTAGATATGCCGAGATCGACAATCAAGTCTAACTTCGTTATGATGAACGGGCCCGCGGGTCGCGATGCGCGGGCTGCGCGGGCCGCCTCGTTTCCCCACCTCATTTTCTCAACGTGAAGCCGATTGCGCATTGAGCGGTTACGACAAATCTCTCCGACACTCCGCTCGTATCGCCAGCTGGGGCTTCATGTTGTATCCTACACCGACTCTATCGTTCAAAAGTCTAGTTACCATCACCGAGTGAGGCACAAAATGGCCGAGGAACAATCGCCAGAGCCTGTTGGTCGCGTGGTAAGAACCTCATCTACTTCCAAGCCTAAGCTAGATGGGCAAAAGTTGAGAATTAACATCTAATACCTGCTTTTATCATGACGTAGTGCGACCGATGCCGTCTTCGAAAGGTTCGGTGCGCCCCGATTAAAGCTTGCATCGTGACTAACGCTGAAGCTACAATAAGATTCGATGCGATAGACTGTTTACGTGTTCGAACTGCCGAACAGTCCAAAAGGCGTGCAGCTTAGTTGGATCGACACAAGGAATGCGACAATCCAAACAAAGAGATCTCATATCCTCACAGTAGTACGTCTCGCCCTTGGCTGTCCATTGCCAAAGGAACGACGTAGCTCAATTGAACACCAGCGAACAAAAGATAGACCGCATAGAGAACCGTCTCGAAGGAATCGAACAGCTCTTGCGTAGGGCCTTCGAGGAACAACCTATTACTGAAAATGTCCCAAGGCCTGTCGAGTCGCTACCTGCAGACTCTTTCAATGTCTCCCAGAACCTTGCAAACAGCAGCAGAAATGTACCAAGCTATACTGACTCAGAGATGACTTTGGAGGGAAGTAGCTCCCTCAAGGCTGCGACAGTATACGCAAGCGACTTCTTCCAGACTGTGCTTGGACAATCGCCAGCCGCCGACACAAGCACGCGCGTGAACGCTGCATTGTCGTCGCTGAAACAAATGATCGAGATTAATAGCTACCGGTCTATAGGGGATCGATTATCGCGTCGAAGAAATATTCAGAATGATGAGATCAGAGACTTAGCAATGCCACCCGTGCAGTCAGTTCTCGGTATTCTGCGCGAACTAAAAGGTACGCTTCGGCTAGAGCCAAGTTTCTCACTCCCTTAGCATGGGCTAATAATCAATGGCAGAAACAAAACTGGCAACACTGACTGTAGTCACCCTCTTCATCTCCAAAGACAGACTGATCGATTGTTGTCGAGAGGTATACTTCGCCGTCGACAACTTCTCACTTCCAACCTTCTTGATCGCAAATGCTACACTCCGTTACCTGTTTCAGGAAAAAGCTCAAGCGTCACAGGATCCATTATCTCGTGAGGAATACCGCAAGCTGTCTCAGATATGTCGGGATAACCTTGAGACCGCGATGAACAAGTTCAATGTTCTCGCGCCACCCAGCTTGGAGAACGTAGAGGCTTTTCTTCTGGGGGTCAGTATTCCTATATGGCCTGAACACGTCTAGGCTGATATTGACATGCGTCAAATAGGCTATCTATGCCATTGAGGTGTCGCAACCAATGGCTGCTTGGCAACTCGTGTCTGCCGCAGCGGGGATTGCCAGACTCTTGGCTGGCATCAACTTGTTCCCAACAACGACAGAACCACCGATCGGAAAGTTTCTCTCTTCTGGCTGACTTACCTCCTTGACAAAGGTCTTTCCTTGCGCCTCGGCCGACCAGCTGTCATACACGATGACGAGATTACGTTACCTGAACGAATGGACAAAGCAGATGTACCCGGCGGATGGAGGGACTTGCTTACCCAGTGGATCCGTCATTCTCGACTCGTTGGCAGGGCGTACCAAGATCTATACAGTCCATCTGCGCTTCGAAAGTCAGCACAGGAACGTGGCGAGCGAGCAAGGAGCTTGATAGCAGCGCTGAAGCGAATCATGGATGAGTCGTTGATGCCACTTGGACAAGCACATCTTATGGAACGCAACACTGAAGACTTTGGATCACCACCCGATAGAATGATCAAGACGGTTCTGAAGGCTGATGAGGTATGGTACTGGAAGACCCTAACGTTTATACGCAGAGCTGTTCCATCAAATGAAGGTGGACATGGCGTTATTAGCCCTGCATGTATGGAATCTGCCAGGATGGCTTTTCAAGCACATGGGGAGTGCATGAGGATGACTTATCCCAGCTCAGAGACAAAGGCTCTATATCTGCTTTGGTACCTACCTGACTTCCTGTCCAAGATATTGAAGACTTCTAACGAGTGCTCTGTATGCAGGACGATTATCTACACCCCCTTCGTACCGCTAATCGTTGTATTCTGCAACGTCATCGAGACTTCTAACCCCAAAGACATTCGTATACTCGGAAAATTCTGTGAATCGTTAAAACCGCTTTGCGGAATCTTCGAAGCTATCCAGGAGCTCCACGATCTCTGCAAAGTTCTACATAATCTGGTCATCTCATACGTGGAAGCGAAAGTGCAAAGTCAAGGGGCACCCGATAAAATGGCCGAGGATGGGTTTGGCGTTCAATCTAGGAGCACACAAGGGGCAATGTCGTTTAATAGTAGCTAATTCGATAACTTCTCTACGGGATCGAGTGTCACAGCACCTCAACTTAATAGCCATGTTTCGCAGGTCAGGGATTGGATTTCGGGGAATATGAATTGGATGGATGTTTCGCAAGAGGACTTTTCCGAGTTCCTGGCACAGTCATAATAGCCTAAGTGCAACAAAGAAGTAATCTTCCTGGTGTATAACCTTTATAGTACTAAAGTGGTCAAAAGAAGTCAAATCACCGTCTGTACTGTGAGATTAGGCATACGGCAGCGTGTTAGGGGTGGACAATCGGACATCGGCAAGGTTTCTTCCCTTCATGCTATCCAAGATCCTCAGCTTCCATCTCATATATCTACTTAATACGCGTGTCTAGCGGGTTAAAGTCGCAGGCTAGCAAATAGGCAATATAGCGGTAAATTCATCCTAAAGCCTTGCGAGCAAAGTCTCTGGCATGGCCAACTAACACTTGTAAAGAGAACAAAAAACAGGATGGAGAGTAGAAGGCCAATCTAATTCAGTTGTAATGAACATCTAAGAGAATAAATAGCCGTTCCATCAACCTTGTATGTGAGATGCACTGATATAGTTGAACCATGTACGTCTAGGAAAGCCCTTCATCGACAACAAACCTCGTGCTCCTCCCGGTTACTGACACCGTTGACGGGGACCAGCACACTCTTGTTGACAGCCTGAGTGCTAGGGGGCACATCGAGAGCAGGATTGCGATCAAAGAAGTCAGCCGGTTTCAGTGCAACAGTAATAGCATCCGCAGGCATAACCGGGTAATCCTCTACCCTTGGATTATGCGTGAGTCCATAAGTCGCCCACACGACTAGATCCTCTCCTCGGACATTATCATTCCGCGCCGCGTAATCCGCCACACCGTCCTTCTCAATCATACTCTGGTTAGTCCACTTTCCTAAGGCCCAGAGATCATCGTCCTTATAGCGGGTTACCCAGATATGATGCTCTGCGAAACGAGCGCGCTTGCGAACAAGGGAGGCTTGATCGGCCATGAGAAGCTGTGCAGGCGGGGCTATAACCTTGTAGCCAACTGGATTCTTGGAGATGGGGTTGAGCTTTTTCTCATTAAATACTTTGACAGTTTTGCCGTTGTGGCTGATGGGCTGGATCAAAACGGTTCTTGACGGGCTTGATATCGAGGCGTTGAAGATGAAGAGTGCCGATCTGAATCCTGAGGAGATGAACGTTCGATGTGAGAGGCAGACTCTTCATAGGTTGATGGAGAACGATGACACGGTGGTGTTTGCTTTTAGGACGTATCAGTATCCTCTTAGGCAAATTCGGGACGAGGGCGGAGGATCGGCGTTGGCTGAAGCGATAAGGGGAATTGATCGTGGTAGTGTGCCTCAGATCGCGTGGTACAAGGCGTCAGTGTACTGGGGACAAGCTGTCGTAGAGTATCTTCTTGGTGCAAGTTCTGAATAACCTGGATGAATTTGTACATAAGACTGAAAAAAAGAATGCCTAGTTAGAGGTCAATGAGAATCCGAACCCGTCGCGGACCAAACACGCTCAAATAACACTCTGGGCTCCAAACTGGATATCTTGAACAGTAGTGACGATTACGTAGCGTAAATTAAGAACCTTTATTGAGGCTCTCACAATAGACGTGAACATACCTACAGCAGTGCCTCGTCGTTGCACGCGTTCTGTTCATGATTATGTTGACAGTCGCGCTCAACGTCAATCCTGGACATGGCTTCTGACACTGCCGCGAAGGAAGAGATGGCGACAAATGACTCTGCCACTGGCAATCATCAGCTCCCAGTGCCAAACTGGACAACAGCCAGCTGCCAGTGACAGAATCAACACTCCCAAATGTCCCAATAAATACCTGGTTTGCTCCCTCGCTTTCTCTCTCTTTTCTTTTCCTCCTTCCAACTGGTCTTCGATCTTCACCTTTCCCATCAACCATCTTCATACCTTTCATCCATTCTTCCCTTCTTCATCTACCTCGAACATCACCTTCAACAACTTACCATCGACCTCCAACCTTGCCAACTGTCGTTGTCAACAGAGGCACCCTTACACACAACCACAGTACCTACCAACACCATAAAAACATCATCTCATCAAGAACTAAACATGGCGTTTCTTGAGTTGACCGCACCTCGGTCCTCCTTTGCGGAGTCGACCTCCACCATTAACTCTGAGGATAACAAACTTGTTGCCCTCACCCCTCCTGCCCCCGCCTTCGCGGAGCTTGCCAACTCTACCTCTGCTGAGTTTGATGTCGACAACACCGACAAGGTAAGCCTCCAATTTCCAATCTCCAATCATGAGCTAAAGAAACCCAAGGCCTTCGATCTGATCATCGCCAACCTCAATGCGATGCGAGCTAAGGTTCAAGCCCTTGAGTCCGAAAACAAAGAACTCAAGTCTCAGGTTAAAATCGAGAAGTCCTTCAAGGAACACTTCACCAACAGCCTTGACGAAGCCAACCGCAACTGGCACTCATCTGAAGTCGAAGCTGCAACCAAGGTTCAAGCTCTTGAGTCGGAAAACAATGAGCTGAAGGCTCAGATTGAGGACGAGAAATCCTCCAAGGAGCAAATCTCCAAGACCCTCGATGAGGCCAAGCGCGACTGGCACTCTGCTGAGCTTGCCGTTATTGTCAAGGTCCGAAGTCTTGAGTCGGAAATCAATGATTTGAAGGATCAAGTTGAGAACGAGAAGTCCTCCAAGGAGCGCTTGTCCAAGGATCTCGATGAAGTCAATCGCAACTTGCACTCTGCTGAACTTGAAGCTACTACCAAGATTCAGGTTCTTGAGTCAGAGAACAGCGAATTCAAGGCTCAAGTCGAGTACGAGAAGTCATTCAAGCAACACTACTCCGACAGCCTTGACGAGGTCAACCGCAACTGGCACAACGCTGAGTTTAATGCTGCTGCCAAGAATGCCGAGCTTTGTCGTGTTCGTGAGCGTCTGTCCCTTGTCGAAGCTGAGGCCGCTGAACAGGCTCAACTCCATGCGGTCAAGGAACAGAACATTCAAATTCACGCTCAGTTCCGCGTTCAGTTCATTCTGACTACCTATCACCATGTCCAGGTACTCAAGCATATGATGCATGACTGGAAGGCTCAGGTGGAGCAGAAGATTGACGAGGATTATGAGAAGAACAAGGAGAACGAGAGCGACGCCACTTCCCTTGATGCCGAGTACGAGCGACTCAAGTCTTTGATTGAGGGCCACGACTACATCATCAACAACATCAAGAAGGGCAACGAGAAGTTTGTCGATTCGATCAAGGATATCCGCGAGCTCGAGAACCCTACCCCCGTCGCAGAGCTCGCTGCCGATCGTTTCGAAGCTTTCTTGCATGAGCGTGAGAAGATGGTCGCCCAGCTGGAGTCCGAAAAGCAGGAGTTTGTCCAGACGGTGAACGACAACTGGGAGTTTGACAGCCAGATGACAGACGAGGTCGCCGAAGAAATGATTGAGATTCCCATCGACAACAAGGAAAAGACCAAGGCCGACCGAAAGAAGGCAAAGAATGCTGCTAAGAAGGCGGCTAAGAAGGCTAAGAAGGCCAATGCGAAGAAAGCCAATGCGGAGAAGTAAGGATAGTGCACTTGGGATCCCAACTTGGAATTGTTGATGACATGGAGGAATGAATTGGAGGCAAGGAACGGATGAGCATGTGGCGATACGAAAGTGATACGGTAGGAGGTTATTGTGTCGATGTTTTTATCACGGATAGGTTAGGGGTTTTGATGTTTCGTCTACCAGGTCATCACGGATGACCATCAGGTCTTGTCAGTAGCTACCTTAGGAGTAGTTAGTTATACCAAGCCAAGTTGGTGGTAATAATTTCACTGTGAATCTTTCTGCCCTCGGGCAAGCTGTTTATTAACAAGGTGACGTCTGATGTCGATCTCCCCAAGTATCGCTGTGTGCAGCTTGACATGTCGTGAGTGAAATAACACATGATTTAGTCTACTCATAGAGGTTATACGCCATTCGCGAATAACTAAGCTTGGAATAGAAAATGCTCTAGGTTACTAGATAAAGTATGGATACCGTGAAGAGAAGAAATATATGTAAAGGAACGCAGCCAGCTCTTGATCGCAAGTTTGTGGGAGTGCCACTCTTGTCAGACCCTTGTCTCTCCTTCAACATTCTTGAGGCTACTGCACTTCCCACCTGCCTACCTGTAATCGGACCAAGTTCCCTATTCGCCTTATCACACTTATCCTTCGGCCAAAGCCTTCCAGCCTGCCCCTCCTCTCCTGCAAAATCACCCGCCAGCCAAATTGCACCCTCAAACGCAGAACCCTTAGTCTACTTACTCGTGAGGGCAGGCATAGCAAAGAAGGAGATGGAATGGTAGGTTTACTCGTTATATGCGTTGTGGGGAAGAGTGCACTTGTTGGTGAATTGATCGTCTCGGATCACGACGTAGAAACCCTTGACTTCAAAAGAAGAGCTTGGTTCTGTGGACGGTTGGTATATGTAATGAAGGGTGCCGAACTAGACTTGCTTACCATCTTGCCGGGCATTCACTCCATAGCGTCGCTCAAGTCAGTGAGATAGTTGTCTCCCAGCTATGTATCATAGCCGAAGCCTTCGATGGCTGACTTCGCAGCACACCAAACCAGTATGGTCTTGGGAAGGTTGGTCTACACATGTCCAAAGCCGCCCTACCCTGAAGGCATAATGCGGAAAATGCTTCTCTGGCCCCCACTGAAGCTGCCTTGACCGCGAAAGTCAGAGTTTCGTTCGCGTCAATCAAGTTTTCATTAAAACCACGGTGGAAGATGCGTCAATAGCCGGAATAGTTCCGGAAGGGCTTGAGGATCTTTTACTATGGGCTCTATTGGAGGCCCTACCCTGGCTGCTAACTCCCCTCTGGACACCACTCTGTTGTGCGTGAACTCCAGATTGTCAATGAATGGTATCGACTATGCCTGGTGCCGTGTTCGACGAGACTCACTAGATGCAGCGATGGATCTCGACTTCTCAAAGTACGATCAGATCTCGCTGGTAGGGAAGTCTTCATGACACTATTTCTTAGGACTTGATCAAAAGTGGGATCCAGTGCTTTTCACATGACTGCCACCTGAAATGTCAGCGGGGTGGTCGGCCTCCCGCATTAAACGGTTCAACCAATGGTCGGTCCTGTCGTTTATCCGTCCCGATACTTGGATAAGAGGACAAAGACTACCGAGTGGGCAAAACAGTATATTGCTAGCATCTTCTTCTGGTTTTTCCTCTTCTACAAATACGCAGGAATGCAATGACGGGAGGATAGTATTGCCTGGAGCGTCAGAGCTGGCACATGAACCCGTCTGCCTGTTATGTTTTGTCTTAGTCAGAAGCAACCAAGTCGTAGCTCCTGAGCCGAATATCTGCCGAGATCGGCTTTGTATTAGGCGACACAGTCAACCTGAATAGATACCACGAGATTGCATCCTATACGGAGAGCAGCTACACATCCATACACAAGATACTTGATCTTCTTCAAACTACAATGTGACCCGTCATAGACTGGCACTATACAAACTTCTACCGGAGGATGGCATCAGTAATTTAGTAATCTTACGCGTTATGTCATGAGAAGTCAATACTAAATATACATGTCTGGATGGCCTCATCACATGGCGTTGCTACAGATGCTCACTGTGTGTAATGAGTAAGCCATCGGCCTTCTTATCCAAGTTATAATCTGCAAGGACTTTGCTTACTTGCCGTGACAGCTTTTGGCACAACTCTATTAGCTCAATGGGGGAAGTTGAGGAGGCTTGGTGTGCTTTTGGTCTGGCGTAGTGTATCCAAGCGCATCTTGAGGTGCGGGGAGGGAGGCAATGATTCGAAAGGACCAACCTCGCCCACTGCCTTTCAAGGTAGGTAGGCAGTTCTATCACACCATCTTGGTCAAATGGACTTCTGAGGTTACAGGCGAGTCTCTCAGTGAATGTAAAGACTAGGGTCAAGAGTCTTCAACTTCTGGGGAGGAGCTTCAACACTCATGTCGTGAAATAAGGCGATTTGAAGCTTAGACAGGTTCAATATTTGGCTGCGGAAGCTCAGTAGTCTTGGAAGTTTGATGGTGTCGGACGTTGTCTTCTGGGCTTGGGACTGGAGTGCAGCATCGGAATGAAGGCTATAGATTGGTAGGAGGCTTAAAGTTGAGTCGCGATACTGCAAAAGTCAGTAAAGATCTTAACGGTGGCCGTTGCTGGTCCGAGTGATCAATCATGGGACTACCCTCTCGGCCTTTTCAAGCCTTTAGGCCTCACAGGCTCACATCTCAGGGCATCATCGAGCTCGTGTGGCCAATCCGAATGGAAACGCAAAGGCAGCATCCGGTATCCTATGCTTCAGCGATACCAAAAGTCATCAATGACAACCTGCCTCGGTAGTCGATCAAGTAGAGAGAGAGATGTGGCGGTGACAGGTTCGGAGTTGAAGCTGGGTCTCTTGATGAGTGAGAGAACGGCGTTGATCGCCAGTGAAACTTGTCAGCAGGCAACGCTGGCAAGCTCTTCTTCCTTGATCGTCATCCCTTGCTCCAAGCTCAGGTGAGGCCAGAGTACAGTCTCAACTGACCATCGTAGGTTGATGAGTTCGGGTCGGCGCTATTGGTGTAATCGGTGTGGCGACGACGAGACAACTTGACGGGGAACCCTATGTCAAAGGCGGTGCAGCCTTGCACGGTATCTTTTATGCAGTTGGACTCGCGTAGCCCATTTGGAGGCAACGATTAATTGACGAAAATGGGCGGGAGGCTTCGAGGATGGAGTGTTCATCGGCGGTGTGGCGTGTCCCGCATCAGACACGTCGAATTGAAAGAGTTGGATCCGACACTGACAACAGTAATCGCATATTGGGATCGAACGAAAGAATTTCTCATGTTTCTGGGGCAGTTAATACGTGTAAGCTTGTTCAATCGAGGTCTGCATACTTACCGATTGTAGCACTCGGAGTGGCACAGGCCCCCTATCCACGCGCGCAATCGATCTCTATTTTAGACCAGTGCTAACAGCGATTTTACATCTGGATTTACTCATGAATTTGAGAAAGAAGACTCGACGTTCCTCAACATGTTGCTTGAGGAGGCAGTCAAGGGCGGGAGGGGCAAGCACTGGCCAGTGGTAACGGAAGCGCTAAACGGACCTGGCCTATGGCACTGGAATGCAAGTGCGTCATGATTCCAGGCTGCAACCGCCTCAACTGATCACGCTCTGTCACTGATCTGCTCTTCCACTGATTCGCCAACATTTTGAGTTCATCTATGGAAGTTTATTTTTTAAGATCTCAAGTTACAACCGCCGTTTCTGTCTAGATCACGAACAAAAGGGGCATAAGCCCAAACTCTCAGTATGAACCGCGTCCTCCTCCGCGAAAACAACGCGTCACTTTACACAAATGTCGGTGCGTACTGCCACTCCCATTGTGTCCCCCTTCTGGATAAACAACAATAACGAACGCGTCCGACCGTATTCTCTCTTTCCTCGATGGCCGCCTTGACCAAATTACAAGTGTCTCAAAGCTTTCGACCAGGTTGAAAAGGAAGTACACGTAGAGCCATATCGGACGATCCAGCAAGTACACACTGTGCCTCTGTTGGTGGCGGCAATGAGTGATGAGTGCGGATTGCCAGCCGAGTCATGAAACCTTGGCGTAGTCTCCGCACCACACCAGTCGAAGCTAGGCCTAGGGCATCTGGCATTTGTTGATCATACGGAGTAAGCGGTACATTATCATGCGCTTGTAGGGGGGGAGGTCGGCTGCGGAGTAGCAAAGGCGATGATATGACCTTTCCTGTCTAGGCTACCATCGCGATACCGCCCTGCCTGGAGGTCTCGGCAGCCACGAGGCGCTCCTGCTACAAGGAAGCAAGGTTGTTGTAATATTGCTCGCATTGGCTAGATGCTCGTGTCTTTATCGTCCACCATTTCAGCAGCTGTTTGTACACAAGATTACAAAGTCAACGCGTCCGTGGAGCCATGTGTGGTACAGTTAATGTGTCGACTCGATGCCCCATCCCTACAATGATCTGACAAATGTACTGTGCTTTGCGAGGGGATAAAATGAGGCTGGGGAACGGAGAGGTGGCCTTCTGGAGACTACCTGTTTCTGGCCTGGAGCGAAAGTTTAGTTCTAGTCCTTGCCTTGTTCGACCCCCCTCCGTGGAGCTTCCCCCCGAGATTAACGCCCCGACGGGGCCACGGGCAGGCACTCCGTCCAATCGTAAGTTTACCAGGACATGGGTTCTTGGAGATGGCGCCGGTTCATGCTGCTTGTCAAACTCACACTTCGATCGATGGAACCATGCAGGAGTAGAACAAACATGCCGCACAGATCTCGCATGGATGTTATTGAGGCCTACCACACTAGCCATAGAGTGACAGTCAAGGTCAACCCGCAGCAGGTCTCACTCTCGCCTGTCTTCATCGGTTTCCACGAGTGTTGCTTTGGGTCGGCAACCTGGTCCGCGGCTCACGACACCGAGACAACAACTCGCTTGCTTGAGACAACATCAGATGGGCGTGTGCAGATACCATCCCGTAACCTCCAAGAGGTGTCGCTGACCCTCACCTTCACCGCACATTCAACTGTCTATTTTTCCCCTGACCCGCCGTCACATCCGTCAGGCTCAAGGTCGCGCTTTCGCCCGTCGGTGTGTTACCCCTGCATGCCATGTACTCTCTGAGTCTGTCAGCTGTCAAATCTTTATTAGCCTCTACGTAGCAAACACTGTCTAAACGATGTATCAAGCAGTATTCTGTATTATTTCAGCTTCTAGAAGTCGGACGCATGGTTGTAACCATTGTTTTACATCATTCTTGCAGTATTTGTCAGGAGTTTAGGTCATCGTTCCCATTTAATCACTGCACAGGGGCAAAGCGAACTACATGAAAGCACGTTCAGCGAGATCACTGACAAGACGCTTCACAGGATGGGTGTGCCAGCAAGGCTCCTGTGAGATCAGCGGCTTGGGAACCAAGCCAGCCCTGAGCCAGCGCTTACAGCCAGCCCCATCAGATTCCTAACGCCCGCACCAAGAACCTCCGGCGCCGCCGTGTACCCACCCTAGTGGGTAAGGAAATACAGCGGACGGGCTTTGGTGGGAGATCAGCGATTTTTGGTGTAAGCCGTTCCGCTGTTTTTCCTTACCCCGAGGGCCACCTGACTTTCTTCGCTTGCCTTTCGGATGATTCCACAGTGCGACAGCAAGAATCAGCGGCCAAATTCATGGCCTAGCAACGGTTACGCGTGTCGTTTGCCGGTCGTCCGAGCCAATGACACCTCCTGATGGTGTCGCTCGGGCTTAATTTGTGGACGCGCACAGAGCTGAGTAGTGGCATACAGAGACGCGTTTAATTGACGAGGCTCAACAGCCTAAACCATTTCGGAGAAGCTTTTCCTGGCTGTAAACTCCATATTCTGTCTCGATTCACGCTTTCCATTTGGTTGCAAGAAGGAGCTGTAGATTAAATTGAGTTACATGGTAACAACATGGTAAGGTAAAGGCCTAAAGTTTGTTTGTGTCTGTATTCTTGTTTTAGATGTCTCATAGCGGTCATTTGTTGTTTTTCGTTCCATGGCAGCCTTTCCATTTAGTTGGAAGTCAATATCACGGTGGAGCCATCAACAAAAGACACGTTCTTATACAAACAGTGAATTATAATTACTAGAGACATCTTCTATCAACATATAACCAGTAAAGAAAGCCCATTAGTCCCATCACTAAATAGTTACAGTAATACAATTCTCAAGAAAGCCTTGGAATTTCGTCAGATCTTTTGTGATCTCAGGAAGAGCATTGATCGCAGGGTTCTTATCCTTGAGTCTTCTCATCCGCGCCTTCGGTTTTTGCCGCCCAAATCTCATCGCGATCCTTGTGGATAGTCTCCCATTTCATGTTGTCGTTTAGACTGCCTTCGACAATAGATCTATCCAAAAGAGGAAGACCCACTGATTCTTTCGCTGCGCTTCTTATGCCCTGATCTTCAGTTCCCGAGGGGGATGTGGTGTTTGAAGATTGTCCCGATTCTGTAGGGGTGGTATGATCTCTTGACTGAGTATCCTGAGGTTCGAAATCGATAAGCAGGTTGGGTGATACATCATCCATTTCTGGATGGCAGCCGCCATAATGGTTTGGGCATGCCCCGTAACAGAAGCTGACTTCCTGGTCAGGGTCACTGGCACCTTGATGTTCGGATGCAGCGGGAGAGGATACTGTATGCTCATCATCATCGTAAGACACAGAGTTGGGTGACGCATGTGTTGAAGAGGATTCATCAGGGGGTGACGGATAAGGGCATGTGCAAGGCGTCCAGTCGTTGGCCTCGACGTTAGAGTTCGGGCACTGGCACATTGTATGCCAAGGTTCCATGGTGTTGTGCTTGCAGCTGGGATTGAAGCGGGTGGGTTTCAAAGACGGTATTTCCTGAAGCCGAGCACCCAAGATCACAGGAAGAATGATACCATGAAGCTGGAAATGAAGCAGTGTAACTGATGTCGGTCTAACTCGGTGTTTTGCTCAAGCTGCCTCGGTCAAGGTTCCTCCGATATATATAACTAATCTCATTATCTTTGCTTTTCTTTCTTCAGTATTGCTCATCATAACTTTGCTTTTCATGGAACAGCATAACGACGGCTGGCTGACGATGGTGTTCGGCCCCGTTGTCGTCGTATCCGTGAACCATGGGCCAGACCGCTCAGTGTTACGCTATCGAGCAAGGTAGGCACGCCAATCTTGCCGGCGGCGGGTTGACCCTTGACCCGCGAAGCTTCCAGCAGATCCCTGTGCACGTCCATATCTCCAATCGGGTTATCTTAAACGGTGATCATTGCTTGAAACATACTCCACAACTTCATTATACAATGACTCTTCTGAATCTTCAAGGATTAGCATCAAGTTGTAAAGGCTGAGACATGCGGCCATACCGCTCTTTGAACAGGCTGGGCACTTATTGCACGTGTTTGTTGGAGCTGTGTGAGGGGTCTGCCTATCAATTGTTCCCAGCCTTGAACACGCGTCTGCACGACGCAGGGGTTTGGGGTGACATGCCAACGGTGTTAACAGTCAATTTATAACAGGGATACAGCCATGGATCAGGGTTTTCTAGAACTATCAAAGTGCAAGGAGCACCAATATTAGCGCGCAAGCCAGGAGACGAGGCTAACTAGCTGCAGTGGCAGGATCAAGTAGGCCCGTTCCGAGTAACTGTATTAACTTAGAGCATTAGTAGCACCTTGTGGGTCTTTGCCCCCCAAGTTAAGGATTGAAGATTATGGTATTCGTACTCAAGGTTGCAAGATCCTAGGTGATAGGTATCCAAAGGGCGTGGCCAGTACCTTGAGTTACTACGGTATTTGTGCTTTTTGCCCTGCCTATGTGCTTGCAGTTTTCACTTCTCTCCCTACTTCCCCTTTGCTCTAATTTCTCTTTTATTCCTTTCTGGGACAGATGGCGCTGGTTCTGACCGTGTTTGAGACTACTGTACGGCTGAGCTTCCGATCGCGGCGTGGCTATATACGTAAGCAGAAAAGACAGCCATTGCGATTACTCCACTTAAACAGCCTCAATAACCCGATATCTATATTTACCCTTCATTACTTACATATCTTAGCATATCTTAGCAGCCATTCTACCAGGTCATTGTGGATAATCTTGGATTCTGCTAGTAGTTAGGACTAGGCAGTAATACCAAGCTTCTTTACGGTAACTGTGAATTATTGTACTCATAACGGTAGATAACCAAGTCGCAGTCTACGATCGGTGTTCCAAAGTGCTGCTATATGCGGGATATCCATTCTCTTCCCCAGGTGCATTTGCTTTGCAATTTATCTTATCCGTCCACGCCTCCATTGACGCCATGGCAGTTGACCCACCTAGCGCGACGATAAGAGATTCGTTGCCTGTCTGAACAGCCCAAGACAATGCCGTTCTACCTTCATCATCCCGCAGCACCAAACCGGCTTTGCAGCAGTTGAGTAGCATCTCCCCAGGTCAAGGGCACCGCGCCGTGCCGCCCATATCAACGCCGTGCGTCCAAAACTGCCTCTTGCGTCTGGACCCGCCCGTTCTGTATCAGGGAGAAGCTTTACGGTAGTCTTGTGGCCAATACGGACTGCCCAAATAAAGCTGTTTCCCATTTAAATCAGGGATGGGCGGATCGGCGCCATCGTCGAGGATGAATATAACGATTTCATCTTGCCCATTCCTTGCTGCCCACCAGAGCGGCGTTCGTCCTGTCATATCTCGACTATCTACGCTAGAAGCATTGAGCCTGTGAAGAAGTTTGGCGATCTCGAGGTGGCTTTCCCTGAACGCCCACCAGAGAGCTATGCGGCTCATATCATCGGGGTATTCACGCGACGGGCGCACATAACCGAGCACTTTCTTGACCATGCCAAGTGAACCAGCCCACGCAGCCCGAGCCAGAGGCCCTAACCCATGAGTGTTACTTTTCAGTGGGCCATTATATTTAGAAAGGCCCCAATAACATCGATATAACCATTCTTTACTGCCCTTAAAGAAGGTGTTTTCCCCTTCTTGTCTGCTGATAGCCAGTCAATCTAAGGAAAGCGGATTGATATCTCCATAACGCCAAGGTGGCCATCTCCTGCTGCCTATGAAAGAGGCGTGCGACTAACGCTATCTCTTGAGCCCGGCCTAACTTGACTGTCGTTACTTATGTTATTAATGAGGTCGTTATGCCTATTACTGGCTGTATAAGAGATCGGCGTTCTCCCCAGTCTGATCAGCGCGGTCTAATCTCGCCAGCCCTGGCTTACTAAGAAGTATCAGGATATCTCGGTAACCTTTCTCTGCGGTAACAGATACTGGAGACCTCCCCTGGTGGTCTATAGAGTTAAAAATTACTTTGCTAATATTAAAATATGCTTTTACGACTTATCGATCCCCTGCCCGAGCTACCTACCAGAGCGGGGCGTGGTTGTTATTGTCCAGCGAATCTGGGTGTGCTCCTCTCTCAGAAGTGCTTCTACTATGGGATATGACAATAGCCTCCTGCAGTAATGTGAAAGAGCCGTCCTTTTTTCTTTACTCTGGATATTAATGACAGCGTTAATATCTAAAAAGAACCCTGATGACCTTGTCCTATCCATTTCGTGCGGCCAGGGGCAAGGCGGCTTCGAATCTTATTTTGAGACGGGGTGATGGAATAATACAGAGAAGATACAGGGCTTTGGTCCTATTCTTAGCTTCAATGACTGGAGGAAGACGTCGTTAGCAATGTTGTTCGAGAAATCGTCCAGATCTTCGGTTAAAGAGCAAGCGACACCTGGCTGGAGGCTATAACCAACCAGGCAAGGGCCATCCTCAAATACGAGGATTCGAGACTTGATCAAGGGGAGAAAGGCGCACAACCGGGTTCTGGGAAACGAGCTACGTAAAGTTCAGCTTCGTTCCCAATCAGACCGTTCCACGCCAGAGAGGCAGCAGTGCGTGGCCTGTATGTCATTTTTCATTGGCTGCCACTACGCATCTGCACCGAATGCACTAGTGTCGCGTGACCATGATGGTGACTATCTCCTCTTCCGCCGGCAAAGATGCCTCGGCACAGGCCAGTGAGACCATGGAGGGCGGTTCACGACTACAGAACGTATGTAAGTGCAGGAAAGGCATCAAGATGTAGTTTTCAGAAACTCACGTCAGATGATACTTCCAATCCTTCTTTGCCCAACGATTCATCATGCTCACTTACACCCCCGTGGCGGCCCAAGCTGAACGATACGGACAACCTGGATGATATCTGTCCTATGGAATTCGTATTCAATGATACACACCGGCCTCACAGCTGTGCTAAATCGCCTAAACCTTTCCTCGGTAGCCTCGACGGACTCGGTTACAGCGTACACGAGACTCGGCAGCGCATTTATTGGCTCGCTTCCGGGTTCACTACACGTCTTTGGCTGTAGCAAGTGGATAGTCATTACGGTATAATGTCTAAGTTGTGAGCTGGATGTGTTATTTGAAGTTGGGATTTGTGGCTGAGAGCTTAAACCAGCAGACAGAACTTAGTCATCACTACCATCACCGCCTTCACTGTCATCGCTGCCATCGGTGTCGCCACTGCTATCGTCGCAAGCCTCGCCGATAAAGAAAGACACAATATCTTGTAGGTCTATCGCGGTGGCCCCGATGTCGACACCAGTTGACATATGATATTTAGCCGCCTCATTCGCCAGAAACTCGATGTAATCAATCTCGTCGTCTTCGGATAGATTGAAAACAGTGTCCAGATCCTAGAACATATTAGAATATTCCCATAAATCCAGGAGTGACCAACATAGGCATTCGTATTGCGGGGACTGATGGCATTGCATCCCTTGTCGGCCGCCACCTTGACACGCTTGGTGATTGTTTTTCGAACCCCTCGACTCTTCACATTGACCCATTTCTCACCGTTCGGTAAGTCCGTTTGAGTACCAATGTCCTTCTTCACGAAACTTTTCCGATCGGGATCACTGGGCTTTACAGTACCACTACTGAAAGAGCAAATAACATGCTTACCAGATTTCTGGAGTTTCTTTACTGTGGGCTTGTTATTACTCCAGAGATCTAAACCATAAACGCTAACATCAGGATCCAAGCTTTGAGGAAATTTGAATGGACCATCGAAGACGGTTTGCCAATTGTCCCCAATATCGGGCATCCAAGGGCCCCATCTTTTAGTAAGGAATGGTGGGAGGGAGAGGGCACTGAGTGTGGTAACCTCAAGGGAGAGAATTATAGCAAAATAGGTAGTCCTCATTGTTAAAAGTAGTAATAATAACGTATATTAAGGAATTAGTTTATAAAACTTTACTTAAAAGAAAACAAGATTATAAGGTATTTATAAGTAAACATCTTATATTAGAATTTTAAAAAACTAATTTATATTTTACTAAGTATATTATTATTTTATCCTATTACCTAAGACCTTAATTAACTTTATTTTATTTATTATAAATACTACAGAGGCGTTTTTACTTTTTAATCCATTTTAGTAACCTGTATTAAAGTTAAAGTTCTAGCTTAAAGCTTACCCTAAAATATAGTATTTATCCTTAATCTTTAAGTTTAATAATAATAATTTATAACAATACTTTATATACAAGCTTTTAACTAAAAAACAACATTATTCCAATCCTTAAGTCTTGACTTATATACTATGTACTACTTAGATTATATTACTCTTTAAAAATAAGGAAAAATCTATTAGAACTTAAAGATAAAGATAGGAAAGTAAGGCTAGTTCGTAATAGCGCTAAAGTCATTGAGAAAGAGAAGGGGAAAAATTAGGTAAAATACAATAACTTAAAAGTAGAAACACAACTTACAGAGAATAATCTAATAAAGTATACTGTATAAACTTATAAAATTAGGTAGTGCCTATAAATACCAAAGCCCTACTTATGCAGGCTTATACAGGCTATTAGAATTTCTTTATAGCTATAATAGGCTTAAAAAGAGGGAATATCTGCTAAGTTATTCTTTATAGCTAGGTTATTTCCTAATAAGCTAATTATATTACTTAGATTACTAGCTTGTATTAGTTTATGACCCTATAGGCGCTACCTAATTTCATGAGTTTATACAGTAGTCCTCAAAGTTCTGTTTTGCTAGCTTCCTGCTAACTGGTCCTGGAGCCCTTCGCTGGGAACCTTCCCCGGGCTAAGGTACCCCTCAGCACCAACTTGGAGGTACCTGCGGACCACGTTCTCAAGTCGTTCCCCCACCTTGAGACACGCCACTTTACATCAGACGCCATCTGGCGTGACACGTATGCCTCGACGGGAACCATCCTTACATTCTACTTTGAAGCTGTGACAGCAGAATGGTCTGCTCTTAGTAATAGCCACGGTGTCTCATCAGTTTTTATTGTGCCTGGCTCGGCAAAGTTCCTCAGTCTCAGGGGAGGTGTTGAATGGGTTGATCGTAGGTTGACATTCCATACAGCCACGCCGGCAACTGAATGCTGTGGCATGTTCTCGGTCGTTCCATCGGTAGATAGCTCATGGAATATCTGGGGTTTTTGTACCATTCTTGAGAAGCTCAGCAACCACAGGAATGTGGATTCAACGGAACCGGCTAATGTCTTACTCAACGGTAACGGCGCAACTGGTAATCACCCCTATTTAACCGGCACATCCATTCAAGATGATTCGCTAAATGGAATCCCTAATGGCACTACTACAGACCATAGCCATCATCATTTTAACGTTGTGATCGTTGGGGGTGGGCAGAGTGGTCTTTGCAAGGTCTCGGAGCATCCTGTGTTATCATTAAGAAAGACGCCCAGGTTGGTAATGCCTGGGTGTTAAGATATGAGTCAGCAAGTTCTGAGTTCTCGCACCAAACCTCGTCAAATACTTTTCGTCCGTTCTACTGGCTTGTATCTTCTCTTTAATGCATACTGCCCGCGAATATTGTGGGTCTCAGTCTAATAATCATATCATCAACTGACTTTTCTAGCCCACCTGCCTTTTGATCAGGCTCCTGGGATAAGGCAACAAGAACCCATACTCTTGACATCTTTAAGTAAGGGCATTCGATACAGGTTTCTACAAGACATGTCGTAATAGCAATAAATGCAGGACTGGACTGGAAAGATTGGCATTGTTATTAGCACTGGAAACAGAGGTCAGTGTGCTAACAAGTGCGCCGTGTTGCTATTCCTTATTTACCTTCTCCAATAGCACACGATATAGCTATATATACAAGGCCGGCATAGAAGTAACAATAGTTCGGAGGAGTCATGCTTATAAGTCCTTATAGGTTTAAAATGTGTTAGCGTAGTTGAGTATATACTCATTAGGTCGTTATGTAGTTGTTCTTCTGGCCGAGTTTATTAAAGAGCAATATAATTGCACGTTGAAGAACCCCTTTTCACCTACGTATCCAAATAAGCAATCTCTATCAAGTCATAGAATGCCCGAATTCCCATCGACATCAGTGACCGAGCAAGATTTACCCCGCCAGTATTAATTGCTCGTCTACTCTTATCGAAAATATTCCATGCCATGGCCCGGTCATAGCCAGAGACATACAAGGCCCTCGAGCGAGCTGGCTTCAAGGTTGTTCCTTTTGGAAATATTAAAGACGCAATTAAAATCCGTCTGGGTAGACATAACATGTGACGACCAGCTAATTCGCACCGAAGTGAGCTAATAAATGAGGTTTAAGAGACCTTGAAAAGGTCAAGCTAAATTGGTTAAGTTAAGGCCAATTTATATTAGTATTTCCCGACATAACACCGATGTCGGGACGTCTTGGAATTGTAGCCTATTGTCGGCCCGACAATCCTTATTAGCCCGTGTTACGGCTCAATGTTTATACGTATACGGACTTCATGGCCGGCTCAATCGGCTAATAATTATAATCGAGGTAAGACCAACATACAGGTTTTATTTATTAGTAAGGTCTTAATAACATTCCTTATTAATAAATCCAGTTCTTAATTATTAACAGGGGGATACCCAGGGTTATATATTGCTTGTAATATTGCAAGATGAAACAACTTGCCCAAAGCCCTGTTCCAAAATCTATAACTTCAATTAACTGTTACGTTATAATATCCTAACTTATCTTACGTTTAAGATTGTCAGGATTATGGCTTTCCTTAATCGCTTGTCAAAATCGCTTGCGTAAATTATTTAGAAACAACTTAGTCCCTGATTATCCGGAATAAGCCGCATAGTACAGAGTAGCTTAACGGTTTATCCTGGTTCGGTACTGAATTTGCTATGATTTCTAGAAAGGGCTAACGCGACCCCAGGAATACCGCAGGGACTGTATAATTCTGTGCCACATGCTAATTACAATAAAATTATTGTTAGACGCCCAAACTAACAGCGATGCTGCGATTCTGTCTAGTATCCTCTTCAGTGGCTGAGCCACTGGTACTGTTACAGGTGACGACCGTATTGCTAAGGCAGAAATGTAACAAGTCAAGCCTGTGTTCCTCTTAATGTGGTTGCATGGCTCGGTTGAAATACGCTCCGTGCGGGCAAAGTTTCACTCGCCAAGGAATGCCTTTACTAAATGAATTAGTTGCAGACTGATGGTATGAGGCACGGCTACTGGAAAGGTCCTGGGATGTTGAACCCTCTGATATTGAATGGCGCCAAATAGAGTTTGCACACATGGATTGGAACAGAGGACAAAGAACCAACTAAACTAAATAGAGTTAGCAAATAATGCACTGCTCAAACATTTTCAGCTCTAGCAATCGCGGCATGTGACCTTCTTGTCAGGGAATAGCGGACTGCTACTGTAATTTTAATTTATATTCTCGCTCTCTTGGAAAAACAGTACCTTATAAAACAGAAATGTCCTTATTGCTGTAGCTATATCTAGTAAAGAAGAAACCTAGGGGCTTACGTCCTTGTGAAAATCTCCTATAATAGAGAAGTTTTTCTACGTAATAACATATTAGGAAGCTGTTAAAAAAAGTTAAGAGAATTGTAAATTATCTCTGACGTGTTTTAGAATTACTAGTCTCAAACGCGTTATAACTATAATTACTAACTGATACCCGCGCTCGGATCTTACCTTTACCGGGCCTAATGTGCTTAGTGCTATAACTAGAGTAAAAGTGTGTAGTTAGGTATTGTTATGCTATGAACAGTAGATATTTTTATATATTATCCTTAATAAACGCAGCAAAGTATCCTACTAAACTTTTATCTCTTTATATCTAGTCAAGCGCTTCAGTGCTATTAATAATGTCCTGTTACAACTTTCGGAACTACTCTTGGCCCCAAAGTCCACAAACTTTTAGCAGCTTGTCTTGCCAATTCCCGGGATTGGAGGATGATCAAGTTATAAGAAGTGCCTTTGAGTCCTTGGACAGCTTTATTTTTAACCTCCCGCCTTTTACCATATGTGACGCCATGAGGGAGGATTCAGAGAGCTTTCCAGAACGGGAGCTATCATGGGACTCTTTGTCATCATCTTCATATTTCCCTATCGCCAACGGATCGTCTGGCATTAATAAAACGGCAGAACTGCGGATTTGTACTCTATCCTATCTTACGCTTATAAGCCGTCAGCAACTGGAACCTATGTTATCGGATGACATTACAGGCACCGTTGTGAATGACTGCCAGAGTCTCCACCACCGAGTTTACGACTGGCTGTCAACTCTGCCTGACATACCATGGCTGGACATTATGTGTGTGGATGTAAGTTGTAACTATATCAATCTCCACGAAATAGTATCTAACTGCTCTTCAGCCAACCTACGAGGATCCAGTCATAACAGAAGATTTCAAGGAAAAGAAATTGGCAAGCATGGAAGTAAATAACTTTCGCCATCACCTAGACTTCTTGTACGATTCCAACTAAGCCGAGGTTTTACAGATGGAGGAATATACCGGTGTCATGGAAAGAGAACTGAAAACTCAAGACGAATCTAGTGCTTTACTGGACGTTAGTGGAAGTCGAGGTGCATATCACGAAGCCCTGCTACAAATCAACTTAGCATCAACTCCTAACGAAAGGATAACCGGGCCCTTTCGGCCATCGATCCGTCGTCATTATCCTTAGGGTCTGGAGGAAGGAGGCTGTCGAATATTAGCCTAACAGTGTAACGGCCACACCTAACCACTACGCCACCGGGCAAAAGATTGGGCTATAACTGCTATTGTAGCAATTAAAGTGATGTGTATAGCTATTTATAGAAGCCTTGCAGCGCTGTTCCGGCACGAATTGTAACAAATAGTGTCTTTTAATTTAATTATCATTAAGAAAGCCTAAGTTAAATAATTACTATCAGGTGAATCTTACTATAAGAAGCAACTATATTCAAGTTCTACTATACAAGAGTGCCTGTTTCAAGCTTCGATCTCTCAAAATCAACTTAGGTTTACAGGTCTTCTATTCCAAAGTCGTAAGTAACAAACTCGTCAATGTCCTCAAGTATCTGAGGTAGTAAAGAAAACTGTTCTTGCACATCCTCGGACACTCTATCCCCGTTGTCAACAGATGCTTGATGACGCTCGCAAGCGGTGTCATCGACAGTTTGTTCGGGGGAATCAATGTCAACGGTAAAGAGTCTAGGAGAAGGTAAACGCGCTGAACGAGGTGCAGCGAGGCCAAGTGTTGAGTCTTCTGAGTATCTCCCGAGAGCTAATGAGTGGTCGATGGTTCGAGAAAGCCTGAAGTATAAAACCGGTTCCATGACGAGGACATTACCCCAGTCATTGGCATACTCTTTGTCTGTGATGAGTTGGGATTTCAATCCTAGACACCCGACAGCATCGATTGAGAAACCATTTTGTGAGCTTGTCTCATTCTCTGTATCCTGTATAGTTGCATAATCGATGGCTGTTCTTATAAAGGTCCAAACATCATCAACGCCATCATAGAGTTTCTGCATAGACTTCATCGTCTCAACATAAACATTTAGTTTCCCTTGCTTCTGGGCTATTTGTAGTGGCCTCTTTGCAAGCCTCACATCAAGGATGTGGAGCACCAGGGGAACAGCAATGTAAGCAGCACTAGAAATAGATTATCAGCAGCAGCAAAGACAAATTAGGGTAGTGACTCACATGCTGATTGGCAAGAACCTTTCTAGCCTCAGCTGAATAAGCTCTTTCAAATTCTCTGTAATGCCGAGGGCGGCATCCTCGATTTTGCTTTTGGTCTGTTGCAGGTCTGAAGTCGCTTTGGCCTGTTCCTGGCTAATAATGAAGGCTTTGTGCTGGTAAAGTGCAAAGCAAGCAGCACTGTTCGATAGTTAGAAACGCTAGATACATCGTGCCTGAAGAGAGATTCTCACTGGTAGTATATATAAAGTAAGTTTGTGTATAACACAAGAGATCCTTCGCGAGTGAGGATACCAGCAGGCGTTGGAAACTGGATGGTTGCCCTTTCGAACCAAGCCTCCAAGCCAGCCTCACAAGACTGCAGCGATTCCCTTCCCTTTTGGGTGTTATGAACAACTGGGGAATTGATGTCCGTCAAGCGGCCTGTAGGATAGACGATGTTGATGACATCAGTGAGCGGGACAGTTAGTTCACACAGCGTGATAAATAATCGGACTAGCGTTCGTTTCGTCTGTGGTGCATAGACACGAGACCCGTCAATCTCGCGCCAGAAATCTTTTTCGGTAGGCAAATAGTTGGTATGAGCCACATCAAGAGATGTGATGTGTAGTTGTCTTCGCATCCCAAGAGGCAGGATTCGGTCTCGTACTATACAGCACCACCACAGTCGTTTCAGCTCATTTACCGAAGTCAAACTCGGGTTTGTGCTGGTATGGAATTGATCTGCACCTGCGGCCTGAGCTAAGTGGATTGCTGTTGATAGCCAAATAGAATTCGTGCGTTTCTGGTCCTTCATTGTTCCATTGTATGACAGCAAAAGTGCCCCCTGGGCACTGGACACGAGGTTCCTCTCGCTGCAAAGATCAAACAACAGCTGCCATACAGGTTAGTCATGATTTGCCCACCAGCATGAGTCACCGATGGCAATGGACTTACTTTACTACGGCGGTAGTATGTGTTCCGTGCATTGTGTACTGAAGCAAACCCAAGACTTCGGATGGTTGAAAAGGGCAGGAACTAAAAGGTCAGCAACCCTTGTATCGAGATTAAAGAGCTCGTAACGTACACTACATGCAGTAAATAGCATGGCCTGGAAGACAAAGAGAGAGATGTTTGATCTGCCGCGTACAGATCGTGTATAGATGGCCCAGAACCAGGCTTCATCTAATAACGGAAGCGCCGGATGAACATGTAAAAAGTATTCTTGAACAAACTCATCTAAGGCTTCTGGAGTGGGGACTCGAAAGCATCCTTGCGCTTCGAGATAGTTTATGTCGTCAGGTAATAAACCAGAGATATCGAGATCGAGGAAAGAGTAGTATGAATATATAATGTGCGATTGACCAGACATGGTTGCATCGGAGCTTGAGGCTGGCTTGGGCTCTGTTTGATGAACCCGAGAGTTCTCCGAGATGATGCTGAATTCGGAATCTTTGCGTTGATTGAGAACCATCTCAAAGATTCCAGATTCCTTCTTATGATTGTCTGTTGGTCCTTGAACGAGTCGCTCGGTAGGGAAGTCTAACTCAGGTTGATCCCAAAGCGCCTCAAAGCACATAGATGGACTTTCAGGGCCACATTCCACGGAGAGACCTTCCTCTGCACAAGCATCGTTTGGCGAGTCCACATCATCCGACGCAGCAGAGCTTGGGTCCTTTGGTAAAATCACCTGCAAACTATTTCTGAACTGCATCCGCTGCTGTTTTTCGACCACGACGGGAGAGCGTTTGCGACTTGGGCAGGTTAGCTTGAATTGGTTCTATTCTCCCGGGAAACCTACTATTTGGTGCGTCTGTCTTTTACAACGCATTGGATGTTATCAAGGGCACAATTGGTGCACTGATGCGGTCTGTGAGTGACATCGCATCGGACCTTGCGGGAGCGACAGGCTACACAAGCTTTGCTGGCTCGCTTCCGTCGAGGATTGACGCCTTGGGACATCGTGTCCTCCATTGTAGACTCTGGGTATTGCTTTGTTGGAGGTGTTGATAGATTTTGGACCAGTAGTTGAGGTGCAAGATGCAAGATCCCCTTTTCTGAACTAATTGATGGTAACGGGGGGGAAGAGGGTCTGAACGCGGGGTAAAACGCGGGGAAGTGGAAACTTGGGTCAAGTTATGAAGCATTTTACTCTATTGCATGCAGTTATTCGCAGTGTTGACTCGACTCCGTTGAGTCAGGGCCCACGCGCTATGACTCGGCCATGTTTTGTCAACCAAGGCTATGCCCTAATGAAGTAAGGTACTTTGCTAAAACAAGATTTATATCAGCCACATCACTTGACCTCTGCGCATTTTCTACCGAGGGTAAATTCTGACCAATCAATTTATGTTTGTAAAGCCAGGAGTAAAGAGCTTAACAAGGGCCGACTATGTTAGGCATTCCATCTGAGATCTAGACGGTTAATCCTCTGAGTTACATCTCTCAATGCAACCATATCCGTAATTTCAAAAAGTCATAGTAGATACAGGTAAACTAATACGGACGCAGCAATGATTCACAACTACCAGACAATAACTGGTTTCACTGTTTTGCCAACTTTCATATCGTTCAGAGCAGTCTCAAAATCTTCTGGCTGCACAAAATCGTCAATACAGCCTCACTACTAAGAATCCAAGGGACTTACCTTGTAATAGCTGACAAGCTTATTGATTGGTAGTTTGCCTTCTCGATACCACTGTACCATTCGGGGTAGATACTATATGCAAGTCAGAGCTAGTTTGTGGTGTGTATTCTCAACCTCATACCTCGCCAGGGATAGCATCGCCTTCAATCGTTCCGCGAATAACCTTCCCGGTCTGAGTTCGGTCAGCTTTGCAAAGATGAGGATTCGGACTTCAATCATACCTGCAAGAATGTGACAAGATGAAGATCCATCATGGCATCAAGTGGTGGTACTCCAATAAATATCAATTGACCTCTGTTGGAAGTAAACTCCAGACCTGCTTTGATGAGGCCCATGTTCCCTGTCGTGTCAATCGTTATGCTAGAGCCTCTTCCATCAGTGACTTTTTGGATCTCCTCTTTGATGTCAATGTTCTCATCCGATGTGTTGATTACATGAGTCGCTCCGAGGGCCTTGGCTAGTTCCAGTCTCTCTGGTACACGATCAATACCAATGATGGTCTCACAAGCCTGCATCTTTGCTGTCTAGGAGGTATCAGCTTCTTCTTCGTGCATTGGAACATAATATCTTACCATTATAGAGACCAATCCGACGCCACCAAGACCTATGACTGCGACTCTGTCCTTCTCATTAGCTCTGGCAACGTTTTCAACTGTCGCCGCACCAGTCTGAAATCCACAGCCAAGTGGTGCGAATAACTTCAACTCCTCTTCAGTCTCGATGATGTTGGTAACATTGACAACAGACGTTTCCTTGACAACTGCCAGTTCAGCAAACGACGATTGTCCAAAGAAGTTGCCACGTAAGCCGGTGCCATTTGCTGTATATGTTGCATCCTCGCCGCCATAATTAATCTCCACGAACTTGCTACAAAAGGACGGATGGCCCTCTTTGCAGTCATAGCAGTCTTTACAATTGTGAAACGAGAGAAGGACAAAGTCACCTGGGCGAGCTTTGGTAACCTTGGATCCTGCTTCCACTACAACACCAGCACCTAAACACGAACCTCAGTGATCATAGCGCTAATGAAAATGAATAACTTAAACTGACCCTCGTGTCCTAATACTTTGGGATATGGAATCTGGTCGGCAGGCCAAGTGGCGAAAATGAGGTCAGTGTGACAAATGCCACTAGCGACGACTCGAATAAGCAGTTCACTATCATGGATTGCCCGGACGGACCCGTCCACGAGTCTCAGGTCTGGCGTAGTGCCTTTAGGCTCGTATGATGCGATAAATTTGGTGTCCATAATTGTGATTGATGATATGTTTGATTATGGAATTCAGCTGGTCTCTGCAAACAGGTCCCAATGATGATTTATTAAACAAACCGCAAACACAGTGTGGCTAGGCTAAGTTGAGGCTAGCGACAATCTGGCCCCCAAGATTTCATTCAACCGATGCGAAAAACCCTCGGCAGAAATGACAAGCCAACCGGCCCAAAGAATCTAGCCTCGTGATAGCTTGCAACTAACTCAGTATGGAGATAGAACGCGGGGTAAATACCTTGGCAAATCCTGGCACGTGTAAAGGTGACTTATATCAACCCTCAAGGCAGAAGTGATATGCATACAACATAAACAGCCTGTTACCAATTTCCCGAAATCACTTGTTTGAGTAGAAGACGCCCCCAAGCTATAACATCCACCAGCCATAGGAAAGCATAATGGCTGTCACTACTTATCCGGAGAAGATGGATTTCTCGACCTTTTCCAACATTATCAATGGCCAAGCCAGAGGCACTGCTGTTACACGACATGGCATCAATCCTTCAACATGCGAGGCGCTGCCACCCTGTCCTGTGTCAACCCAAGCAGACGTTGAGGATGCTATACAAGCAGCCCGTTCTGCATTCAAAAGTTGGAAAGCAACGCCTATTGATGTTCGAAAAGAGAAGATCAAGGGCTTGGCAGATGCGCTCTTGGCACAGAAAGCAGAATTCGCACGTCTGCTTATAGCGGAGCAGGGAAAGCCTGTAAGTCTTGAACACTTGTTACCTGTCGACTTCAGAATGCTTATTTATTCGCTGTAGGCTATGTTTGCCGACCATGAGATCGGTCGTGGAGTTCACTGGCTCACTGGGACGTGTGAGCTTAATATGCCCGTGGACGAGGTTGATGACGACCCAGAAAAACTTATCTCGACTCGTTATGTCCCTCTGGGAGTGGTTGCTGCGATAGTCCCATGGAATTGTACGTCTTGATATCTCGTCTGCAAGGTTTGATCTAACTCGTTGTTGAAGATCCCATCATGCTCCTGTGCGGAAAACTTGGTCCGGCATTGATGACAGGCAACTGTATCATTGTCAAGCCGTCTCCCTTCACGCCCTACTGTGGTATTAAGATAGTCGAGCTTGCACAGCGATTCTTCCCACCTGGCGTTGTGCAGGTCTTAAGCGGAGGCGATGATCTAGGCCCCATGTTGACAGCTCACCCAGGCATTGACAAGATCAGCTTTACTGGCTCCACAGCCACGGGTAAGAGGGTCATGGAGAGCGCAAGCAAGAATTTGACCAGAGTTACTTTAGAGCTGTAAGTATACCCTAGTTGACCTACATCTCCCTTCCCAGTATAGCGCGGCTTACATGAGACAGTGGAGGCAACGATGCTGCGATTATATGTGCAGATGCCGACGTAGAGAATGCCGCTGCACAAATTGCAGTGGCTGCTTTTATGAATGCGGGCCAGATCTGCATTGCTGTCAAGCGCATTTATGTACATCAAGACATATATGACGCTTTCAAAACCGCTTTCATCAAGCATGTATCACAGCTCAAAGTTGGCGACGGGTTTTCAGATGGCACCTTCATGGGACCAGTCCAGAACGAACTCCAATATGAGCGTGTCAAGGTGCACCTCGATGACATAGCAAAAAGTAATTATGCTATTTTGAAGGGCGGAGACATGTCAGAGGGTCTGCAGAAAGGGTACTTCATCCAACCTACCGTTGTGGATAACCCGCCAGATAATAGCAAGATTGTCACCGAAGAGCCCTTTGGGCCAGTGGTGCCTTTGCTGAAGTGGTCTGGGGTAGACGAGGTCTTGTCTCGTGTCAATTCAAGCGACATGGGTTTGGGAGGTTCAGTTTGGACGGCTGATGAAGAGCTTGGGATGCGCATCGCTGATGGACTCGATGTCGGCAGTGTTTGGTTTAACGAGCATTTAGCTATTGAACCTACAGCAACATTCGGAGGTCACAAGAGCAGTGGCTTGGGACGCGAATGGGGTGTTGATGGGCTGCGAGGATATTGCAACTCGAAGACATATTTTATTAAGAAGAGCAAGTAGACGCACTCTACAAGCAGCTACAAATGAGTCAGAAGCAAAGCTTATTTTCATCACCAAGAATAATGTTGTGAGAATGCCAACCTACTACACCCTGAATGTCTTACAGCTCAGCTTCAGAGTATCTTTTACGGCTTCCCTTCTCTGAGAGGCTGAAAAGATCAGTGGCCTGGCATCAAGCATCCCAAAGCGAATAAGCAGCTGGTTGCGTATCATTAGCAGTGCTCGCTTGCGGGTTGTTGGGTGCATGCGGCAACTCGGTCTAGGCCACCTTAGTGAGACACCATTTACGGCCCACGGCTACCGGCACAAATTGAACCACTCACAGATCAATCTTACATATCAGAGCACCTTGACCAGTTCATCCCCCTCTTCCCCAGATTCCCCGCAATTCCCCATGGCGCGCTAATCTTTCTGCTATGCCCTTTAGGATGACCCCGCGTTGCGATCCTCAGTTTGTCCCCCCTTAGCAAGTTTAGTATGACGAATGAAAGTTACCGAGGCGGAATTTCATGCCACAAAACAACCTTTTGCGTGGTTCACCTGATTTAGCCCTTGTATCACCACCACGGCCATGATATCCTCGTCTTAAATGGTCCTCCACGGCCCCTCCACCTGCATTGACTCGATTAACCTTTTCTTACGTTCCTTTCACATCGCTATCTTCATCAGACTCTTTGATCACCATGGACCACGGCATGATGGTTGAGCCCAAAAGCCCTGAGGCCCTTGCGGTCTCGTTTGCCAGTGGTTGTCTCCTACACATTCTCTTCTACCGTAGAGGAGAATGGGACTTGCTTGCACTTCGTATCTTTCAGGCATATGTTACATTACCCTTTGTTATGATTGGGCTGTTACGCTTGGCCAAGTTCAAGGGATGGCAACAAGGCAACAATATTTCGACCGCATCCGTTCTTTTGCTCGAAGGTGCTCACATACTGGGGCTTTTGACTAGCATCCTCTGTTATCGCATCATCTTCCATCCCCTGAACAAGTTCCCTGGGCCACTCCGCGCTCGTATCTCAAACTTCTACCCCACCTACCTCACTACCAAGAATGCGCATCTCTATGAGGAGGTTGAGCAACTCCATCAGCAATACGGTGATTTCGTTCGATTGGGTCAGTATCCCCCTCTCCAGGTTCCGATGTCGTACTAAACTTTTGCCTTTAGGACCGACACAACTCTCCATTACACATCCAAAGTCGATCGATGCTATCTACTCTGCCAAGTCCCCATGCACCAAAGGCCCGTTCTACAATATTCTCCATCCTCGTGTCTCATTGCACATGATTCGCGATCACAAAGAGCACAGCACCAGGAGAAAGACTTGGGACAGAGCCCTGAGCTCCAAAGGTCAGAGCAACTCTCATGGCCTAGTTATCTGTTATCCAGCTAACAAGTAGACAGCTCTACGTGACTACGAGCCTCGTGTCACGAAATATACTACACAATTACTCGATCGTCTCAATGAGATGCAAGGTACGACTATCAACGCCTCGAACTGGTTAAACTTTTATAGCTTCGACGTTATGGGTGATCTTGCATTCGGCAAGTCCTTCAACATGCTGCGTGACGGTGTCAATCATTACTTCCTGAGTTCGCTGCATGGCTCCATGAAGATGGTTGGAGCTCTTGCTCACATTTCATGGGTTATCCCCATCCTAAAACTCATCCCCGCCGTCAATTCTGAGGATCGACAGTTCTGGGCGTGGATTTCAGGTCAGGTTGAAGAACGGTCAAAGGTAGACTATTTCCTGCGAGCAACCATATGACTGAACTAACATAGATAACGAGCAGATGAAGCCTGATAACCCGGATGTCTTTGCTTGGATCCTCGAGGAGTACGAGCGCAATCCAATGACACACCAAGCAAAGCTCAATGTTGAAGCCGATGCCTATCTAATTGCGGTTGCTGGAAGGTATGTGCTTGCTGTTACTTTGACGCACTGGAGTCGGCTTGAGACTTACTGGACTACAGCGACACGACCGCTGCAACTTTGACTGGTCTTCTATTCGAGCTGGCAACCAATCCCTCTCAAATCATCAAGCTGAGGGAGGAGATTGACCAGTATTTTATGGACAGAGAACACGCAGAACATACATCTCTCTCTAACCTCATTCACTTGAATGCCGTGATCGACGAGTCTCTTCGCTTGCACCCGCCTGTCCCGTCAGGTTTGCAGAGAGTCACTCCTCCACAGGGACTGATGGTAGGGGATACTTTCATTCCAGGCAATACTATTGTCCAGGTTCCCATGCATACAATTCAACGAGGTGTGTTCATTTCGCATACCTAATCCTACAGATAGAACTAATCATGTTGCATAAGATGAACGCTATTTCTCAAGGCCATCGGAGTTCATCCCGGAGCGTTGGACGACATCTCCCGAGTTAATCAAAGACAAGACTGTCTATGCACCGTTCTCAATTGGTAATGTTACGTATGCCTCTCGTATGAACTTGTGCTAACTCTAAGAAGGTCGATATTCCTGTGTCGGGAAGCAGCTTGGTTTGATGGAGGTGAGACATGTTATAGCACATATTGTAAGGGCATTCGATGTGAGACTTGGTGAGGGTCAGACTAAAGAAGGCTTCTTGAAAGCCAAGATGGATACATTTACTCTGGCTACCCCAAACCTTCACCTTGTCTTTACACCTCGTCCTACCAAATGATGGCACTCATAAATGCATAATCCTTTAGTCACATGACGAGAGAATTTGTTTTATAGTTGAGCTTGAGACAGCAGCAGTGTTAATACTACTCCTAAGAACAATATTAAATCTCCTCCTCCTTGTTCACAATAGTTGCAGCACCTCCACCCTCTGCCTCAGCAACAATCTTTGTTCTCAACACCTTTCCACTCTGATCGGTATAGATGTTACAGTACGCACTGAGCCCATGGTACGGTGCATATGTGTACTGTAGCTCGTACTCTACCCCTTCATCTCCGGTGATTGTCTTATTGTGGCCGGTAAACTTCATGTCTTTGCTGTAGAACCCAACTTCCTTGCGACGCCTCTCGACTCCGTTATTATTAAGGTAGATGTCGTACAGAAAGCCATCTTGTGTCAAGACGCGGTTCCTGTTTGTAGAGCCTGAAAAGTCGTTGACGGAGTAGAGAATATTGTTCTCGAGACGCGCGGTGAGATCTCTCTTCTCTAATGCCTCAGCATCTTCTCCAGACTCATTACCTCCACTGCTTCCGCCAACGACATCGCCAACGTCATCGACGATGTCCTTGACAGTATCGCCGAGAGTGGCGATGATGGGGTTTAGGTCGATACTCTCGAGGACATCATCAACCATGCGCAGGATATTACCAAGGCGGGCCTCGAGCTCGACCTTGGCTGTGACGTTGTAAATGCCGAGCTTGACACGATCAATGCCGAGATCGACACCAGCATTGAAATTAAGCAGATTGAGGACTTTAGCGTCTAGGTTGATTTTGGCAGTAATGTTCTGCACCTCGATAGAGATCTCACCCACTGAGACATTGGCGTTGAGGTAGACGTCGGGTTCCTCGTTGAGAGGCGCAATACCACTGTTGGTGTTTTCGGTCTCGTAGATAGCGGACTCATCGTCGCCTCGACGATTCAGACGATAGCCATAGTAGCCGTCGCCTTTTGCTTTTGCAGTAGCGAAGCTCGCAAACGAGACCAGAGCCAAGGCGCCAAATACTGAACAATGCTTCATTGTGTGGTTTTTGCTGTCGGTGAAAGGAGTGTGATAATGAAAGAGGCAGCTGCGCGGGCCAAAATGAGATACCTTTCAGAAAGGGCACAGGTCATAGAATAGAAAGAGAAAACTTCAAGCGACCCTCCTTCACAAAGCAACTTGACCAAGCAACCCTGCTCAAGGCGTTGATACGCTGCTCAATCCAACCTGGTTGGACAGCCCTGATTAGACGGTAAGCGAACTTGAAACAGCAGCAACTCCGGTAGGAAAGTTCCGGCCCTGATCTCCAGCCTCCGAGGTTTCATTGATGCAGGGGAAATCACAGCGAGTGGAGACATTTTGGACGTATTGGAAGCCTGAGAAGGCTGTCTTCCCCGACAAACCCCTGTCACTGCGTCAATGCATGAACTCAATCTCGATCGATTACCCCGTAAAGCATATCGGTAATTTCTCTCCAATTCCGAAAATCCTGTTTTTGCATCGCTTGTAACTCAAAGGATGGATAAGACCCGCGATATAACCATCCGAATAAGCTCATAGGTCCGAGAGGTCATGATGCGACGGGAGATTGCGCTGGTTCCAAGGGCTGTGTGACAAAGGTCCACTTTATGCCATGGGGGAAATTCTCAAAGACCTGGCGGTGGACAATGATCAAGAAATGTCTCGACATACCATAACTGTCTCGCTGTCTGAGCATCGAAGATCATCACCTTCTTCCAAGAAGATTCCTAGCAACCGTCAACATGCGTCTCGCATTTTTGAAGCCTTTGGTTCTGGCTCACCTTTTCAGCCTGAGCATTGCCCAAACACCTGATTCAACAGACCCAGCTACCACTGCAGAGAGCATTGCAATCCCCCCAACATCCTCACCATCTGGCAGTGAGGATGCCACCAGCGACAGCACAACTCAGCCAACATCTGCACCTGGAGGAGGAGGAGGAGGAGGCTCAAGCAACTCATCACTTGGTCCTCCCGACGTTCATCTCAAAGTACCAGAACTCTCTGTTGGCCGCATTGAGCTGGATGTCGACAATCTGCATGCAGATATCAACCTCAACGCGGACATCGCAAAGCTTGTCCAGATAAATGCAGGCATCCAAATCGGCATCGACAAAGTCAACATCACCATCGCAGACGTAGAGGCCGAACTTGAGCTCGTTGTCCGTTTGGGCCACTTGGTCGAGATTGTCAACCGCACTCTGGCTTCCCTCGATCTGAACCCGGCTCTCATCAATCTGCTCGACTCGGTCGGCGACATTGTCGAAGGTGTTATCGGCGCTGTTGATGGTCTACTTGGATCTATCACTCAGGGCGACACGAAACTCAATTTCCTCATTGACAACCTTGGAAACATTGTGCAAGAAGTCACAAAAACGGGCAGCGATGTTGTTAGCTCGATTATCGGAAACTACAAACAAAATATGACCTTCACTGGCGATGAGAAGACTTTGCAAAATGGTCTTACGCAGAGGACATATGAGTATAAAGAGCTTAGTGCTCTTGTTAACATTGTCTTCAATAAGGCTGGCCAGATTGTTCAGGCCATGGTTGTCAAGGGCGGCGGCGGTAGTGGTTCCGGCGGTGATGATGATGATGATGAACCCAGTGGCAGTGCAACTGCGTCGCAAACAGCTACGGCTACATCTACTCCTAGCCAAGCTACAACTTTATCTTCTACTTAATGAAGGACCACGCAGTATTACATTTATACACCACAGTAACAAAACTAGCAACTACTACCATCCTCTTAGAAATCGTATAATATTGTTTCTAAATACTACAATAGCGGCAATGCATCTGAGAGAAAGCTCACACCCAAAACAAATAACCCTGTCTAGCATCCTGGACGGTATTTGCCAAGCCAACAGTGAATAAAACAGGGCTAGGCTCACCCTGTGCTTTCATACACCCAACAATCGAAAATCTCACCCTGCAGAACAGTGTGCATATGGCGTGACATGGGGATCGCTCTGACGTGCTGAGAAGACTGATGATGCGATCCTTCGCTATCGGGTTATCAAAGTGGGGGAACTAAGCGTTCGTCCATGTTTCGTTGAAAATTCACCAGTGAAGAGGACATTACTAGTATTTCCTTGACTTGACTATTGAGCACCAAACACTCGTTTTCGGAGCCTCGTGATGAAGATCGACCAATCCCCCATTGTGGACTTGGAGCTTGCAGTGACTGTACCAGCACAAGACGTTGGCAACAGCAATGCATGCCCGACACAAGCACAAGGGCCGGAAGATTCAGGTCCTGATGATCATCAATATCCAAATCTCTCCAGAATCCGAGCTTTTCTTCTCGTAACCGTAATATCCGTCGCGGCCCTTCTCACCGTAAGCACCACTTCTAGCCAAAAATACATCCCCTAACGAATTGACAGGTCCTCAACTCTCAGTCCATTGTCATCATCCTCCCTGAGCTCGGAAATGCGATGCGAATACCCTCATCTCGCCAACAACTCGTTGTATCAATTTATAACATCTCCACAGGCAGCGTTATGCTCCTTTGGGGTCGTTTAGCAGACGTATATGGTCGACGGTTAGGTTTCTTGTCAGGATCAGTCATATTTACTTTATCAACACTATGTCTTCCATGGTCTCGTTATGAGATACCGTTCTACGTATTGAGAGCCGTGCAGGGAATGTCAGCTGCGGCTATCATGCCCTCTGGAATTGGTATTATGGCCTCTACCTTTGCACCCGGTCCTTCTAGAAACATGGCTTTCATCGCAATGTCTGCCATGGCATTATTGGGTTCTGTCGTGGGTAGCCTTCTAGGTGGCTTTGTAGGATCGACTCTTGGTTGGAAGTGGGTCTTCTGGATACCAGCTGTTGCATCTGCCTTTACAACTGCCGCTGGCTGGTTTGTCACAGCTGGTCATACAACGAGAATCGCTCCTCAAGGGACAACCGAGAATGATGAGAGCAGTAAGAAACCCTATGTCGACTGGATCGGGGGAGGTCTCATATCATCCAGCCTGACATTGCTTCTTGTTGCCATCACGCAAGGCAATGTCTCCGGTTGGTCTACGCCGTGGATACCGCCGCTGTTGGTTGTGTCCGTACTACTTCTAGGGGGCTTCATCATCTATCAGCGCCGGTTGGAGATAGATCCAGACCGTATACCTCTGATGCGTATGTCCATGTTCGCGAAGAAACAGTTTTCTGCACTATTTGTGCTCGTGGGTTGTTTTTACGCGTCGTTTAATGGGTTTCTTGTGTTCGTTACATACTTGTGAGTATCCTGTACGGATCATATCACTCATGTGCATCTAGCTAATCTGGTAAAGCTACCAGAAGTACCAAGGACTGGGGGAGTTGCAGACAACACTTCAGTTTCTTCCTGCCGGGATATCAGGCTGTGAGTACACTATTATGCTGAACTGGACTTATCACTTTTCTAATTTCGTCACGACAGTAATCATATCCTTCGCCGTGTTTCCAGCACTAAATCACCTCCCTTATTTTATTGTACTTGTTGTTGGCCTTTCATGTAGCGTTTTATCTCCATTCTTATTCGCAATACCATCAATTCCGCCAATGACTACTTATTGGGCATGGGGATTTCCTGCTATGTGTCTCTGTATGAGCGTTGAAATTGTTTGGCCTGTGTTTAGTCTGCTTACTGCCAAGTCTCTAGCGCAAGACGAACAATCTCTTGGTGGTGGTCTTGTTCAAACAGTGAACAATGTCGGCCGTGCTTTGGCATTGGCAATCGCAACGGCTATACAGACTGCTATTGCTGGGGATATTAATAATCAACACGGATCGGATATATACTTAGACGGATTGAGAGCTGCACAGTGGTTTAACTTTACACTAGCTGTTACTGGGATATTACTAGCTTTAGTTTTCTTTAGAGATTTAGATAAGTAAGTTGTAAGTTATTACTTTAGGTATTATTTTTAAGGTTAAATACGTAAGCTATTATATAACATTAAAGATAAAAAATTAACCTCAATAACCTTTTAAAACAGCTATAAAAGGCTATTGATATAACCTAATTTATATACCTAGTATAGGCTAGACTAAGTACTAGTAAACATCTCCCTCAGATCATTCATACATTCGCACGTAAGGAACATGAACCGCCTGATACTGAGACTGATGCGGGCCAAAGTGGCACTTCCAGTAGGTCCGATACTTATTCGATGTCTTGGTCAGACCATCCTTCTTCGCCGTCGTGGTGGTGATTTTGGTGCACGGCATATCAATGTCAATGGTGCTCCATCGCTGGTAAGCCACGGTGCCATACTCCATCTTCCAGCGTCCATTCGTCAGGGTGAAGTCCTTTAACTGGGAGTCAGTAGCCCGAATGAGCCAGAAGTAGAGCTTCACCGCCTCAGCTAGCTCTTTCTTGATGTTTTCCTGGATCGCGATGAGACCATTGCGCACATAATAGCCGCTTTGGTCAGTGTTGTCAAATTCCCCCTGATTGACCTTCTCCCAGTCAATAGCCAGCATACGGGTGATCAATTCGTGAAGTGCTTTGGAGTCCGCAAGATATTCGGTGACAAACGATTTCAAAGGGGCAAGCTCAGTGGCCACCTTCTTAGAGGTAGTTGACATCCCACCAACGACTGGCATAAACTTAAAAACGTCCTTGGTGACTTTGATCTCGTTATTCTTAATCCTGCTGATCATTTCGTTGGCCGGAGGGATATAGGCCCCGTTTGATGTGAGCTTGTTAACGTCATTCAACAAACTCTTCGTCTTGGTGTTGAAGCCGAATATCTGTCTCCCTGTACTGAGCTTGTCGGACAAGTTGATGACGGTTTGCACATCTGTCATGAACCTTCTGATATTGGGGCGATTGGACCCACAATAGTCCATTCCAATACAGATACTATCGTAATAACCGCCAAGGGTATACTCAACCCCATTAAAGGCCTCTTTGACGTTGTCCGTAGCCGTCATTACGTAGCCAGTAGACTTTGTGATAAGGTCCAAGTTTTCTCTCCATCGGTTGAGTATGGGAACGATGGTTCCAAGGAGAAGTTTGTACGAGGCGGTAAGGTAATTGCTAAAGACAGCATAGATCTGTTCAGAGTTGCAGACACCTGTGACTCGGCAAGGATAGACGACGAAGATCATGGCACGAAAGGTTGCACGGGCCATCTGACACGTGTTAGTCAAGTCATGTGTGATATAGAATGGACACGTACATCAGCCCCAAAGACAACTTGCCAGCCAGTTGCCTTGAGTTTGTTCAGGGTGGCATCACGACTTTGTGAATACTTGAGACCTCCGTCCGTCAAACACTAGACCCAGTCAGCACAAGACAATTCGAAAGCTAGTCATTGCAGTGATACCTGTTCTAGGGTCCCGGCCTGATCGAGATAGTTGTTATTCGCCAAGTCAAAGTTGCCAGCCGAGGAGGATGCAAACTTGCCCTCGGAGTTTAGAGTGCGCAGTTTAGTGAAGCAGTTGCAAATAGGATCCCGGGCCTTCAGGAATTTGTTTCCAAGCGTCGTGCCGAGAGCTTTGCGGACTTGATCACAGACATTGACCTTGATGTAGTTGAACTGAATGGAACGAACTTTCTTGCTTGATGTGACGATTTTGAAGCCGTTCGGTATGGTGATAGTTGTTTTGCAGCCGTTATTGGCACTGCCAGTACAAATATCTGTTAGGCTGCTTTGTGCTGAGACCACGTCACCCAGCAGCACCAGAGGAGCCAAAATAAGTGAGAGTTTCATCGCTGAGTAGACCTTGCAGGAATAAAGCCCAGTCTCGGTCTTACTACCTGTGGTGAACAACCTGTAGATAAGTAAAAGCGCCTCGTTGGCAATCAAACTATTTTCTCAAATCTGGTCACCGCCAGCCCATGAAGCTGAACTCAGTGGCGCACGTAGCGCCTCCACTGAAAACGATAGTCTGGAGATGGTGCTCAGCCCTTTGGAGCGGAAGTCGCTCAAAAGAGGATTTATTAAGCGATACGGCCTGCCAGAGATTAGGTGGCGTCAACTCTAAAAGTCTAGCTAGGCCCCTTGCGACAGCCTCTGAGCACTTTGCATGATTTTCTCGTAACCATGATCATGTGCGAGGGATAAAGCAAACCGTTTGGCAGTGAATGAAGTCTTGGCAAGGTAAAATGCCAAGACGGCTGGTGGTCTTTACAGGGTCCAGACCGTAACGACTGTGGCAGACTGACTTTCTTTTCAGCTGCTTTTCCTCTTAGTACATACCAAAGTTCCAAAGTTCCAAAGTTGCAGCTTGCAGCATGTGACGTATGTAAACCTCAAAGTGGAAACAACTAATAAGCTTAAAAATAAACTTGGAATCGGCGGAATTGGCATTCTTCCATCTCACGGTCCCCTGGATTAGGGTAAGCCTCGTGTTTTATGGCTGAATCATGTTGATTGAACATTGTCGCAGGCATGGCGCAATTCCCAGACTACAGTCCTGTGAACTTACTTATTCATCTCAGCGAGTTGAAATGGGCGATCACACCTGATAGTATCTATGTTCAATCGCTGACTTGAGATTGTTTCTATGTTTACATTAAAAGAGAGAATACATTGCCTACCTATAACAACACGCTTGCTAGCGGAAGCCCGCTAGCCCGCCCTGATCCAGAGATACTGAGGCGCTCTTACGCTAGGTCCTCATCTCCGTTTCTACACGGAGGTTTATTGCTTAGTGCCCCTTGTTTGGCTTGCTAAAGCTAGTAAGACCTTTAACTAAGCTTCTTACTGTAAAGTTGAATGTTGCTGATTTGTGTGAATCTCAAGTGTCTAGGTTAGCGGGGGCTAGATAATCCGGGCCTTGGTGTTTGTCCCGTAACACTAAGGCCCACCTTAAAATTGACCCCTTATACCCTTCTGAATGCACTCACTTCATGCAACGAGCGTGATTCGGCATTACCTGCAAAAATCACTTGAAGCTAGCAGTTTGACAATAATCTCGATAAACCAGTTGATTTTCATATACCCTACGCTGAATGACCCTCTTTAAAGATTCAAGAGCGGGGACTACTTCATGGGTTGGACTGATTCTGGCGATATTATTTGATTCGCGCTAAAGTGAAAAAGGCAGGTATGGGGCTAACTCAGGGCTTATAGACCTTTGATCTCGCACACGAGCCTATTATGCATGAGGTTCTCACTTGGGAAAATGCGCTCGGTCCCATTTTGTCATGACTTACTCCTAAACCATACTAGAGCATACGCTCGGTCCTAGAGACACATTACGAAAATCCATTGAATTTACAGTAAATAACCCCAGAAATATTTTACTGTTGTTATTATCCATCATACACAGTACCCTCAGAACACCTTATCAGGGAATGAGCTAGGTAAACATGCCAATCTAAAGCTATCCACTTTGTAATAGAGGGGCATATAAATTATTATAGTTAATATTAATACTACAGGATTCCTATTATGATATTATAGGCCTTGAGTGAGTTAAATCAGAACAGTACAGTACTAGAGATTAGTTATATTGCTCCTGCCAGTACTACTGCATATAAGGCGGGTTTACGAGTCAATCCTCGGCCTGAAAAACAAGAGTCTGAAGCCATTACGTGTTGATTACCTGTTTTCATTGGCTTATTAGCAAGCCTTGACATGAGTTTAGAGGATCCGTGGGGCAGAAGGAATGATCGACAATGATCGACCTTGTTGTAAGAATTTAGTTAGGGGTAGTAGCGGATCGCCGTGACCTGTCTAGCCTGTCAGGTGCGCCATAAAATCATCTGTGCACTACTCTGTAAGGCTCTCTAGGCTCTGTAATTCCGGAGTGCTAGCACCAGACACTTTTGTCTGTAGAGATTCATATGCAGATCATTTTGCGACTCTCATACCCGTTTAGCTACATTGGGAACATTAGTCGCTCGGAAGGCAACAAATGTGCTGATCTTATGCAAAAGAAGTAAGATTCCCTTCTCCAGCTTCGGACCACTCTTTCCGCATACCCCTTTCTATTTGCATTTCTATTAAAGACAGTATTATACGGAGCCCTACAATTATCTATGCGTCCTTCTGTCAACACGCATGACTTCTCACGAGGGTGGTGATTCATTAGCTGTTCACCATGGTCACCGCATCCGCAGCATCGGCCATCAGCGCTATAGAGCGCACATGCTCAGTGCCTAGCCTTCTTGGTTCCCTCTTCATCATTGCCACCTTCTGTTCTTCGAAGCTGTTTCATAAGCCCATCAGTAGAATGCTCTTTTACGCCTCGTTCGGTAACATGATGAGTAATGTCGCTACACTCATGTCTAAGAGCTTTCTCGATCAACCAGATTCTGCTGGGTGCCAGACTCAAGCATTTCTAATCGAGACGCAAGTGTTCCTCTGATCTATTCTACTACTTAACTGCTGACCATTTTGCTAGATTCATGTTTGCGGATGTCTTTTGGGCCCTAGCCATGGCAACCAATGTATACCTCACGTTCTACCACCGGTTCGACGGCGTTAGGTTACGTAAACTAGAGCCACTTCACATTGGTCTATGTTACGGAATTCCGTTCATTATAGGCATCACCTTTATATTTATAAGGAACAAAGACGGTCATCGTGCATACGGGAATGCGAACTTGTGGTGCTGGCTTACCGTGGAGTGGGATGCTTGGCAGCTGGCTACTTATGGACTGATATGGTAACACATTCCTTGGCCATAGTCGATGAACAGTTCTGACATGATACTAGGCTGATTATTTTTATCGCCTTTTCTATATACGTCCGGACCGGGATTACTATCTATAAATGGAGGAAGCGTTTAAATAGCTTCTCAAATTCGTACGAGCGGAACACTTCGTCCCAAGTCCCGCAGAATGCAGACCCTCTGGTCATTGCCAAGACTACGAAAATCACCATCTCAACATCAGATTCTGCTCCGCCTGGCTTCAATCAGGCTTTTGCATCCGCAATGAGACCCGAGCCAGTCCATTCAGCAAATATTTACACTGGTCCCGCGCAGCCCATAGCGAATACTTCCGAGCAAAGCAACACCAGAACACAGTACTCAGATCGCAAAGGACGCAGCCCGAGTGACGAGGCAGCTATGTCATATGCCAAGACCGCCCTTCTGTTCTTCGCAGCGATGCTTATCACGTGGATCCCCGCGAGCGCGAACCGTCTGTACGTTCTTGTTGACGGCAAGTCATCCGTGCAGTTGGGATATCTAAGCGCATTTGTGCTTCCTCTCCAGGGGTTCTGGAACGCCTTGATCTACTATTACACCTCTCGAGCTGCGTGCAAACAGATAATTGCTAGTTTAAGGACTGGTTGCCGCCCTCTGGAAGAAAGCGACGCCAACGGGTCTAGCTTTGCTGGTGGAAGTAACGAGCAGGGGTTTCAGCTGGAACAGATAAAGGCTGCCAAGAGGGGACAAAGTTTTGGAGATACAGAAAGCACGACATCGTTGACGGCGAAAGTCTGAGGGTTTTTTTCTATTACGAGTTTTAGGTATTAATGTAGTTATTGAAATTTATTGTGATATTTAAAGATAATTTATATCTAAGATTCCCAAGACGACGTATTCCTACCCAGCAAACCACTAGCGTTCTTTATCTATCGCATCAGACAAATCTTGAAAGGCATGCCATCATCTAACCCCGAGCCCAATCGTAATAAGGAGAGTATTCAACTGATACGAATTTATATACTCTAAGCAATAATACTTACTAAATAAGGTGATACTCATGCATCAGCTGGCCAATCTGTGATCCTTCCAGCTTGTTAACAAGAAACCTGCGAATACGCTCTGGCAGCCACGTCACCAATTCCTTCCCATCCCTTAGCTGACACATTGCATCAAGCAACACTCTTACATCATAAGTCGAGCCAAATACCTCTGGAACGCCACGATCCACTCCAGTAAGCTGATATACTGACTCCATAGCCGTACGAACCGAATATTCTGTAGTAAAAATAGTGTCGCGTGTAGTCTCGGAAAATTGCCCAAGGAAGGCAAAGTTCTCTGCTCCGGGTGGGATGATGTTGGGACGATCCCCTGCCTTCCGTGGCATGAAGAAAGATGTGACATACGGCATCATTACCGGGACACATTTGGCACCTTCAGCCGCAAGAACAGGGATGTCGCTCTCTGGGACGCCCATATGATACAGCCATTCCTGGGTGATCTCCTCGCCAGTGCAATCTTGCATTGGCTTCTTGACGTAGTCGCCGTTCTTCTCGACAAGAAGGCCGTAGACCCAGACAACAATCTGATCCTTGGGCTGGTTCTTAAAGTGAGGCTGACGATTGACTGTCCAGCTCATGATCCAGCTAGAATCCCGGACTGTGACGATACCTCCAGTTACGACCTTTCCGCTGAATGGATCTCGCTTGCAGATCTTCTGGATATACTCAGGAACACGTTTGTCCAAAGTCGTGACTGTTGCCGACATCCACTTTGTCGCAGGGATGTTGTCGCAGAAAACCTCTGGGCGGCCAAAAGAGGGGTCTTTGGCAGCGATGCGGCGCCACAAGTCCCAGGCGGGAGCTGGACCATCATGGAGTTTGGCTGGGGTATGCTGGTCACCCAAGCCAGAGTTCTCCGTCAACGAACCAATAGTCATAAAGAGGAGGTCGTTGACTCCCAGCGACTGGCCGCCTTTCTCTCCGTCTCTGATCCAATGAATGAAAGTTGCTGTCTTTTTGTTCTCCTCAATGTTGAAGTCTACATCTTGAACTTCGGTGCTGTACTGAAATACAACACCCTGATCCTCAAGCCATTTATGCAGTGGCAGCACAAGGGACTCATACTGATTGTACTTGGTGAATTTGAGGGTCGAAAAGTCAGGCATGCCTTTGATATGGTTGACAAAGCGATGGAGGTAGAGCTTCATCTCTAAAGCAGAGTGCCAGGTCTGGAAAGCAAACATGGTCTGCCAGTAGAGCCAAAAGTTACTCTTGAAGAAGTCCTCGCTGAAAACTTCGTCAATGCGCTTGTTTTCAACTTCAGCTCTAGTAGCAAGGAAAAGCCTCGTCATCTCTGACTGGGCCTTTTCGGTCAGAGTGAACAGCTTCCCAGTCTCTGCATCTTGGCCCTGATTGATGGTAGCGCGCTGGAGTGAGAAGTTGGGATCTCTCTTGTTGAGCCAATAAAACTCATCAAGGACACTAGCTCCCTTTTCTTCAATCGAGGGAACAGAACGGAAGAGATCCCAAAGGCACTCGAAGTGAGATTCCATCTCGCGGCCACCACGGATGACGAAGCCTTTCTCAGGTTCTTTGATGCCATCTAGGGCACCGCCTGGGATCTTGAGTTCTTCAAGGACGGTGATGTTCTTGCCTGGCATTTGAGCATCGCGGACAAGGAATGCGGCAGTTGAAAGACCAGCAAGGCCAGAGCCAACAATCCAGGCCGTTTTGGACTCAATGCCTTCAGGCTTGAGCGGTCGCGCAAAGGCTTCATAGTTGCCTTTGCTGTAGTACATAGTGAATAGCGAATTGGTGTTTGGTATGTGAAATATAGTGTAATAGTTATATATGTTATGATTATACCAAAAACAACTTCCCCAACCATGGCCAACTCCTTTTATTTATCTTCATTTCCATCTTGCGTGACGCAAGCAAATCCTTCCTCCCGATATGATCTGATTGTTGAGAAGTCCGTTGGTGATTTGTTAGTGCCCGAGGTTTTGGTAGTCTAACCCGAGCGTCACATGTAATTAGCTTCTGACAGTGGGCCGACTTGACGCTTTCCAGAAGATCGTGACTACGTCACATTAGATGGCGCTGCGAGATAAGGTATCGAATTGTCATAATCGGGTTACCGGTAATAATTGTCACCGTCCTTAGACTTTGCATGCCATTTCGCAAATCACGAGGCTTGTCGAATTTTTCTTTTTACCTCGCGCTAACTCTATCGTTGCGTGATAATGACAGCTGATGGATATGGGCGGGTCTACAATAAGCGCTGTTATAGGTCACGGCACATTCCGTTCTGGTAACCTACGTTGAGTCAATCGGAGCTGTGAAATGCCGTTTCCCGATGTCATTGTTCAATGGTGCCCGGTACTACCAATTTTCTCATAGACTATTATCACCAACAAAATAAAAACAATAGCCACCTTGCAAAGTGAGACTAGTTTACATTGAAATCAAAGGGAACAAGTGACGCGGGGTATTTGTCCTGCAACAGGTCGTTCCCATACATGAGACTGTCTTCCCAATTGAAGTTACTCAACGCCTGATCACCTTCGTCATCCGCGAGAGGATGCAAGAAGTCTGTTGTGACATGTATACTGACGTAAGGGAGACCTTCTGTAGGTAGGTCAGAATAATCAGTGGATAGTCTGGCATTGTGAATGATCGGATCGAGAAGTTCCCAAATCATAGATGGTGGAAAATTAATCGTGGTATCAGCTGCACCAGCTTCAGGTGACTTTCCAATGACAAGGGACTGGAGTCTTTGGAGACTTTGGAGCTGGGATTATGGTCAGTAAGCACCGGGTCCACAGTGGAAAACATACTTTATGTGACATGCATGGCCAGGTTTTGGACAGGCGTTGCAGCAATCTCTGTCCCTTGGCTAAATTCTGGCTGGCTTTGTGAGCGACCTTGGCATTCTTCACGAATTGGTATAGCCACGGAATGGTCGATGTTGCTGCAACGGCCAGCCCAATGAGAGGATTCGATATCTCGATATTCAAATCTTCAAAAATCCCAATAAGCCAGAATACCCATCCAGAGTGAAATAGAGCTTGATCCACGACCTGTTGCAAGAACAACCTGGACTGGCTCATACCTTTATTGCGGCGTAAAGCCACCAAATGGATGAAAGGATGGTTCAACAAGGCGAGAGACGCATGTAATACTAAATGCGTAGTCAACCATGGATTCCAATACTCGCGGTGTGCCTGTATCTCGTCTGGAGTTCTTTTGAAGGGGAAGAGGCTCCTCATCAGGTGTCTCTGGTTGAACTGAGCCTCGTACTCAAAAAGAGCAAGATTGAGCTTGGAGTACGTGGACTCCGGCAGCCAGGGTATCTGAACCTCTCCACGTCTGATTTCATGAAGATGGCAAGCGACTTGACTCCAGACTGCTACCATTCTCCCCGCGTGCGTGTTGATTCCTAGGTCCTCAGACGAGCCAACGGCATTATCGAAGTCCGGTGCATTGTAGTCGTTCGCATCTAGTGGGATTGGTGGCGGAGGCTCAACACTGGGTGGATATTTCCGGCTCTGATCATTTGTTGGGGCCCGTGGCATGTGAGAGAAAAAGACGGCCTCGATCATATGAATGCTCCAGTGACATCTGTTCTCCTCTGCTGATTCCTGATCGGGGATTGACTTGCTTTTCCACAGATTACGAATACTCTCTAGCCGTGACGCTGTGCCAATGGACATCCATGCCCTGGGTAGATCACTCACTGTAAAACTATTAGTAAGATCCATCCGAAGAAGGTCAACTGTGCTTACCTGCAATATCTCTCAGTGCCATCATGCATAGAGCTTGAACGATCTCAACCTGCTGTTTTCCTTCACCAGCAAGTTGCTGTATGGTAGTAGCTGCCGAACGGCTGTAATAGCTAGATGCCTCTGCGTGTTGATTCCGGAAATATTCATGAGTAGTGAACTCGAGCATAAGAGCTAGGAAGCTATAAATAAAATACCGAGGACCATTATTGAGTCTCCTTCCCAGGGTCTCAAGGTCAAATAATGGTAGAGGTTGAAGATGCACTGTCTGACTGTAGACTTGTAGAAAGTGTGCCAATACATCTTTTTGCAGTTCAGATCTGAGATAAGGATTAGCCCAACGCATGTTACATTAGCATCAAGATGAATCGTACTGGTTTTCCGAGAAAGAGACAATTTGTTGCTCATTCGGAACAGCCTGGCTAGTTGGGAAAAGATTTCCACCCGGGTTGGTTATTGAAGGAAGAGGCTGTGGAGGTCTTGAAGCCTGAGCTTCACTACTCGTCTGCGAACTAGCATGCGACTTATTAGTGTTTATAGTTATGTCGCTATGGAGTTCTCGACTTGCCTAAGTAATTCAGACAAGGACGCTATTTGCGATTCAAGAACTTGGACCCTGTCTTTAGTGGATTTACTACAAGTTCGGTCAGGCAGGGAATCTAAAATTGAGCAGTGGAAGCGTCTAACTTCTGAGATTTCTGGGCTTTGTTGCTGCCATCCAGTAACGGACTTCCCCTTGCTGCATACTTGCACGGAAGTTGAAGTCGCTCACAAAATGAGCAAATCGGTCGCTCTCCAGTGCACTTTGACTTCTTGCGACTGCAGTTATGTATCAGCTGACCAATTCCTCTTTACAATAACTCTTTAACTTACCGACATGGCTCACAAGCTCGACGGCTTTGGCGAGTCTGAGTTCCTGATGTCATTGGGTTGATGATGTGTTGATTGGGTCATGGAAGAGGGCGGAGAAAGAAAGTTCCGCGGAGTTTGGAGACCACAGATAGCACGTGAATAGTGGGGATACACTGAACTCTCGCCAATCATACTTGTGATCTTTTCCGTGACCATATTTAGCGAGAGACAGTTCCGCTCACATGACAGCTAGCGAGCGTTGCTGATTGGATCAAAATTGTTAAGCAACTTCCTCGGAGATCTGCAAGTCCCGGCATTAGCAGAAATAATTATCAGCATAAGGAGAAGGTGCACACTTAAAAGATCTAAAAACAACTTGATACTTAAATCATTTTTTTCTATCGCTTTCTTTATTACGTGATAAATAAACAACTACTTTTTATACACTGTTATTGCCTAGAGTCACCTTGAATCCTACCAAGATGGCAACCTCAGAAGCGATGAAGGCTGTTGTTTTCGATGGCCCATATAAGATCTCTATCCAGGACAGACCAATTCCTCAAAGTATAAAGCTTCAACGGCCTGTATTACCAATTTTTACTAACTGTTGCAAGTCCAGAATTCTCAAGACATTATTGTAAAGGTCAACATGACTGCGTTGTGCGGATCGTGTGTACCCCTGCCAATAACATCCCATAAACGGAGGGCTGACAAGATACCAGAGAGCTACATTTATACCGAGGCGTTGAACCAACAGAACCGGATTTTATCATGGGCCACGAATTCACAGGTACTGTTGTTGCTTTGGGCTCTGAGGTCAAGACCGTGAAGATTGGAGACAAAGTCGTCTCGCCTTTCACTGCTTCATGGTGAGATTTCCTAGAGAATCTCTCTAATTCAAATGCTAACATCACACAGTGGCGAGTGTTACTACTGTCAGAATGGTGGCTCAGCACGATGCGTCAAGAGCCAAGCCCTCGGTTCTCCCAATCTTGACGGAGCTCAAGCAGAATATGTCCGTGTACCATTCGCAGACGGGACTGTGATCAAGGCCCCCGAAGGAATACACGATCAGGCCCTTATCCTCATGGCTGATATCTTCCCTACCGGTTATTTTGGTGTCCAGAGCGGAGTTGAGATGATGCCAAAGCTAGATCTGCAAGATTCAACTATCGTGGTCATTGGCTGTGGCCCCGTTGGACTATGTGCCCTTGTTGCTGCGGCAGTGCTCAAGCCAAAGCATCTATTTGCGGTGGATAGTGTTCAGAGCAGGCTTGATCAGGCTGCGAAGCTTGGTGCTGAGCCCCTGAACTTCATGGAGAGCAGGGATGGAATGATTGAGCGTGTAAAGTCTGTTACTGATGGAAGGGGTGCTGATATAGTGGTGGAAGTGGTTGGCCTCTCACCAGCACTCCGAACTGCATTTGACTTGGTTCGGTCGTTCGGTGCTATCAGCAGCATTGGTGTTCATAACGCCGAGGTATGTGACATGATACTACTATGGATTGTACTAACATGCAACAGATCCCTTGGTCAGGCAGTGACGCGTACAAGTGAGTTACAACCTCTTGCTATATTTGATAGAGCTAACTGAGTTTAGTAAAAATGTTCGACTGCAAATGGGACGGTGCCCAGTAAGAAGCATCTTTTCCGAGGCAATGGAAGTTCTCAAGCAAGAACAAGATTCTCTCAGGTATGCATTACTTAAGCCACAGATATGCTTCAAGAGCCTGGCTTGAGCTGACTGAGTGCAGCTTTCTATTCGACAATATCCTTCCTTTATCGGAGGCAGTCCGAGGTTACGAACTGTTCAACGAGTCCAAGGTCCAAAAGGTCGTTTTCCAAGTCTGATGTGTATGTGGCCCCAGACTCTTCAACTGTCCGTCACCTTCGGGACTATTAGAGAGGATATCTTAGAGAGGAAAAGTCTAAGTAGTCAATTGTCTAATTCTACATTCTTCTTTTGTTTGCTCGATCTGATGGCTCAGCCATATGTCCTCTCAGCCCTGATTGATACTACCAGTTCCAAACAGTTCCATGTTAATTTGCTCGTGCTTGATCCCCAGACTTTGCAGCTTATCTCTTGTTGCTTCCATCCAAGAAGCAGGTCCACAAATAAAAAATTGAGATGCCTTGTTTTCCAACGCTTCTTTCTTCGCTCCATACACTATATCTAGGTCTAATCGCCCCTCGAAATCATAGTCTTCGCCCTTCTTATCGTTTTGGGCCACGTTCTTGAGCCAGATAAGAATCTCAACGTTCTGATGGTCCGCCGATACATTACGAACCTGTTTTCGGAAAGCCATGTGCTGCGATGTTCCAGCTGCGTGGAGCCAGAGGATGGGTCTGTTTGCCATCTTCGATTGAGGCGAGCTGAGAACTGACTCGAGCATGGACATCAAAGGTGTAACACCAACGCCGGCCGATATTAGAATAAGAGGTGCATTTGTCTTCGTATCATCGTCGATGTCAAGCCAGAACTCGCCACGAGGATAAGTTATCTCAACTTCCTCTCCAACCTGATAGTGGTTGTGTAAGAGATCGGAGACGGTGCCGGGCAAATGTTCGTCTTTTCCTTCCAGATTGAAACTCTCCTTCTTGATACTGACTCGGTAGTAGTCACTATGAGGTGCCTGACTCATGCTGTACTGACGGCATTGGAAGATGCCACCGAGCTCAGGTACATTGACTCGGAGGCTGACATACTGACCAGGACGGAATGGAGGTAAGGGCGTCTTTCCATCAGATGGAACCAGATAAAAACTTGTGATGAGATCTGCTTCCTTCTCGCGCTTGGCAATCTTGAACTTCCTCCAGCCATCCCACTCGCCAGCCTCTTGATATAATTGCTTCTCGCGGTTGATAAAGATATTGGCTAGTTGACCGTAGGCAGCCGTCCACGCATCGGCGATATCATCTGTGAGGGCATCGCCTAGTACTTCTCCAATGGCTTTGATAAGCTGCTCGCCAACAAGAGCATATTGATCTTCCGTAACCTTCAGGCTGACATGTCTCTGGGCAATACGTTCGATCGTAGACGCTAAAAATTCAGGCTTGTCGATATAGGTGGCATAAGCGAGTACAGCACCAGCCAGAGCTTTGGCTTGGGCACCGTCGTGTTGATGGCTGAGGTTGAAGATGTTGCGGAGATCAGGATAGTTACCAATCAAGTTCTTGTAGAACAAGGATGTAATGGTCTCTCCATGAATCTTGAGTACAGGGGCTGTTGACTTGACAATGTCAACTTGGGAGGTTGTCAACGACATAGTGAATAGTTGGTATAAACGAAAAATGAATTAATCTCTGATTGAGCGACGCAGAGACATATTGAGAACGCCGGCATGTCTTATTAATATATATAGTCAATTAACGGCAGACTTTTCAGTGTTCGTGCTTATGATACCTGACTTTGTCATCCTTAACCCCATCGGTAGATGCCAGGATGAATCATGTTTTCTAAAGATTCCATCTTCGTAGTGGGACGTTGTGAGATTTCCGCGGATTTGCTTCAACAGAGGCCTTTAACACAATTGCCCAACAAATCAGAGTCGAGTGAATTATGAAGTCTGGGATTGAGCTTTCCCGAATGGGACTAGACTCCGATCATCCTCAGCGCGCTGACCCGGAGTCGTCGGGTCATTTGTCGGCTGAACTCGGTATTTGAGGGTCACGTGTGACGCTCGAATTGTCGCGTCAGACGTGACGCGAAATTGTCCGGGAAATTTCGGCAAACACCACCGAGCAGGCCCGAGTGGGATGAGAGTTACCCTACAAATCTGCTTTAACAAATTATTAAATGAGTCTGATTGCATCCAGCCTCTTAGAAATGTCTGTTCTGGACAATAATCTTTAGACAGATATCTTTCCCCTAAGTGAGCAGACGTTGCGCTTGCGAAAAGTACGAGAACGCAAGATGTAAATTTGTTTTAACATTGAAAACTTGACTTCTTCTACCCCTTACCGCTGGTTTAATGCCAAAAATACCAAAAGAAGGGAAAGGGAAAACGCTATAGTACAGGCATGAGAAATATTTCACAGAACAGCGTTGTATATTTTAGATTTAAAGAGGAGTTTAAAACGGATAACTATATATTTCCTTCTGCCGGGAATTGAACGATGGTTGTAAGTGCAGAAGACTCCTTGAGGATGTACTGAATTAAATTATGAGTCTTGATTGGCACGTGAGTGAGTTATGCAGATTGTGCACAATTAGAAACCTTTTACATAAAAGCTGAGTGCTTATTAAAGATGTTATTAAGCCCTTTGCAGCTTCCCAATTGCACCAAGAGCGAGGGCTAATTGACTCAAACCGCAGTATTTACTCCGTAACGACATCTCTCAACCAACAGCATGTCGCAAAGCCGGTTGACAAAGTCAAGTTGCCATTATTCAGCATCGCTTGTCAGACTTAGTCAACAAACATTCAGCCATCCAACCATGAGCAATATTATCTAGATCCAATTAAAATGACTGAATTGATTCAGGACCAAATCTCGGCTACAATGCATGCCTCGTTTGGTATTTACACGACATTGAGTAAAGTTAACGACTATTGCGGCTGGAAGACCAGGGGGGTTGTTATGTCTATATAGCTTGCAGCCTTTTCATGAGATTATTTTATTTTTATTACCACTAGACAAGAACAGCAGCTGAATCATCTTGGTAGCTTTCCCTACTCAACAAGTTTCAACATGTTGTTCCACTCTGTCCTAGGTCTGATCGCCTTCCCAGCCGTCGCTCTGGGCACGTCCTTCACCGCAAAGACAATCAGTCAACTCCCTCTCGGCACATGGTTAGAGAATGTTGCCGTACGCTCCAACGGAGATCTCCTGGCAACGGAACTCTGGCCCTCAGCCACTGTCTATACCGTCGTCAACCCAGCAGACTGCAAGTCTGGCCTTGAAGAGCTAGTCACGTTCCCCTCCATCACCGGACTTCTTGGTATCGCCGAGGTACCCAAGAGCCCTGGAAAGCCCGAGACCTTCATTGCTGTTGGCAGCGAGGCTACTGCTCTCAGCCACTTGACGCCAGGAACCTTTGAGGCTTGGGCTATCGAGTTTCCCAATCGACGACACCAACCCAAGGTCAAGGTTAGAAAGATCAGTGACATGACCAAGAAGAGCGCTTTTCTCAACGGCGTCGCCGCCATCCCCGGCAGGTCAGATGCTGTCCTAGTGTCTGACTCTGTCGCTGGATTCGTCGGCCGTCTGGACCTATCTACAGGTGTCTTCGACGATTCGGCATTTGTGTTCCCCGAAATGGCTCCTATCGCAGCTGGTGCTTTCGGAATCAATGGCATCAAGATCCGCGACAACTACTTGTACTTCACCAATTCCAACGCTGTCAAGATATACCGCATTGCCATCACTCCAGCTGGTTACCCGAAAAAGGGAGCCAAGCCTCAACTCGTCGCAGATCTTTCCAGCGGCGTTGGGTTCTTCGATGACTTCGAGTTTGACAAGAATGGCAATATCTATGCCGCTACCAATTTTGATAATTCTATCGTCTTTGTTGATGTGAAGACCGGGAAATGGAAAACTGTCGTTGGTGGTATTCACGAGATGACAGTTGCGGGTTCGACTGCGGCTTCATTTAGTTACGGGAAGAAGGGGGAGAAGACCTTGTATGTTTCCACATCGGGTGCACTTGCAAAGCCTGTCGATGGAACCAAGACAGAGGGTGCCAAGATTGTTGCTGTGAAGATTCATTCATAGAATTGATTATGTCTACCCGAAGAAGAGAAGGACGATTGGAACGCTGGTACTGAGACTGAGGACCGGGAAGTGCCAGTACCTATTCTTCGTATATTTATTTTAGCAAATAGACTTCTCTTAAGGCCAGAATACCTTAGCTCTCATAAAAAAAAGCGCACGTATAGACACGGTATCATTATTATATCGCTAGATACTTCGGTCGAATAATCCATCGCCGTTGTATGCTCCTCTTGAACCGACATATACCACCAAAAATAGCCTCGGCAACCAGGCCCATGCTTGCGTTGGTAGCACTAGTGCTCTGACTCACTGACCGGATCCGCAAGCTTAGATCGATAAGCCATCTCCTCTGTGGCTTCAGTGCCAGTAGCAACTGAGTAGTAAACCTTCGCAGGTCTGTTGAAGACAAAGCCGGGATGGGCAACAAAGAGGCAAAAGACTGCCACAACAATCAACCTGGAAAGGATGGTGAGTATTGGAGTAACGGAAGACTGTATAGAGACTAGACTTACACTCCTTCTAAAGTAACGAATAAGTCCTCATGCTTGATCAGCTCCCCTTGGTAACCCTCCTTGAGCTCATCGGCTCTGAAGACGCAACGAGCCAAAGTAGCAAGGACTGCAATGGCGAGGAAGGCAAAGAACAGCTTGTCTCTTGACCCGAGATTTCGGGACTTCTTCGACCTTAGGTAACGAAACATGTAGTCGCCGAACAAGAGACTAAATGTGACCAGCATAATGACTTGCAGAATCAGTCCTGCCATGGCGACATCAACTCCGACCTGGCTAGCACCGGATGACGACGCGCGACTTTGCCCGCGACTTCATGTGTGCAGCTCAGGATCATGCACCACATGAACCAGGGTGTTTTCCATTTGAAGCCCAGGTAGGCATGCGCGAAAGTCGCCAATGTAAATAAAGCGGTAAAAGCAATGTTGGCAGGGAGAGAAGGTCGGTAACCATAAACGCTCATCTCGATAGGGCAAAGCTGATAGGAGTATTAGCAAGGGACGGTAGCCAATAACAAAGCTTGTGTGGCTTGGCTCAGAGGTAAGTACCAGCTATGCACTGGATCTGATGTAGAGGACACGCACTTCCAAGGTACAGTTGGCCTTGGGCCCAAATATGACAAAGTTACCTGTGTCGTTCATCATGAAAGAAGCTAGCGTCAAGGTTGGAAGAGAGAAAGAGGAAAGGGAATCAGTTGGAGCTAGAAGTTAGATGGAAAGGATCTTGTCGCTGAGAAAGACTTCATCAGGATCTCACATCCATTCTTATACTACCCAAACTGATCAACAAAACACTGCCACTTTCGCATTCGCATGGGATCCTCACTGAGACCCTGACTTGACTGTCGTGTAGCTATTTCAAAGGAATAAGCTCATGCCTAGCCTACATCTAAAGTTATGAAACAGGGAAGGCCAAAGGAACAAATCCCTGTGAACTCAGTTAAGCTTATGTACCTATATTAAAGCTGATCTTGGGCGCATTCACATGAAAGGGCAATCACTGCAAATCTCTTCAAACGTGGCTGCGTGACAAAGTGAAACAGTCGAAGATTTGCAGTATTCGAGGATAGACGTACAAGGATCGACATCCCAGCTCTGTCAAAGCACAGCTGGGCATGAAGGACGGTAAGCGTTGCGGAGCGGCCAATCTACTCCGAGGATACTTGACGCTAGTCAGAAAGATTATCGTGGCTACCTTGCCTCAACCCAGCCTCCTGGACGCATTCTGCGTTAGTCGGGAACAACAATGGGCTTCCTGGATACTGGATGGTATTTAAACTACCGAAATGCTAGGACTTGGGTTTGAATGCTGCCTGGGGCTTTAAATACTTAGACCCAAAGGATTTGACTCTGGTATCTAAGCATTGAGACTATTATAACCGAACCTTTTCTAAGCCTCATTTGAAACCGGCGTGAAGTGCTGTTTAGTAGATATTGTCCTTACATTGTATACCGCCTAAGGAATGCTATGACTTTCTCTGTGAACCATGATTAGCAATCTCCGCTTTGGCTTGGTTTCCTTTTGGATAGTACATCAGATCTGCAGACATCTTCATTAGTCAATGCCCAGTATAACGGAATTTGCCATATTCTCAAGAGCATGAATTTGGAATCATTATAAATTCAGTTTGGCGGATCATGAGACCTGCTACAGGCATACCAGTGTCCAATAATATAGACCTCTAGCCGGAGTACTCATCCAACAGTTGCATCAACCAATAATATTGATACCTGACCGAGGTGATCCGTAACTGCACCCTAACAACGACAAGATACGCGGCGGCCGCTTAGGCGGCCACTGGGGCTGAAATCAACCTTACATGATTGCATCTGACATGGACACTTTTGGCCTTGGCAGATACCTCTTTACAGGGCTGTGCATTGACCCACAAAGATGAGAGTTCTGTAACGCTGATTGACTCTGTCGCATGGCTAACTAGAAATAGCTTTAGCTTGGATAAGTCATCACCCCACTCCACATGAGGAGACCAGGGTGATCGGCTTACGAGACTGTAAGGGTTCGATCCTGTACCGATTTCATTGGATGGTCGGATAGCCCCCTACGAGCAAGGTTACATCATACATGCTGGACAATCACCAAGACCGTCATCAAATTGCGGATGCGACAGAGGAAGGATAGCAGAGGTGTTGCCAACCAGTGAGGCAATGAGGAAGCGGTAAAGAGAATAGAAATGTTATTTGCCTAATTTGGATACCATTCGCCGATTAAAAATGTCTCGCAATTCGAAAACGAAAGATCCTGTATTTCCGTCTCCAACAGCAAATCAGCCATCGACACCGCCAACTGCAAACCCATCCGCACCCCAATCCTCCTCATCAATGCACCAACCCAATGCCTCTGATCCGCAGAAGTGGTTCTCTGTATCCCAGCAAAGAACAGAGGCCAAATAAGTAGGAAACCTCCGGGGGTCGGATTGCTACTAAGATACATTGTCTGAGCAAAACTCTCAGCCATACTATCTTGGGCTCGGTACCCAAGATGATATGCAACGCTGTGGCAGACCCCGTCTGCCATCGCGGCTAAGACTTTGGCCGAGCTTTGCAATGCGTCTTTCTGCTCTGCAGTACCGTGCTTCAGCGTAGCTATGATAATGGACTCGTGAATCAAAAGCCTGACATTGCGGTAACAATTCCACACGCAAGCTATCCAGTGATCTGTATACATGTCGTGCTGTAGATCATACCGACTAGAAGGCACGCCGTTAGGACCAATGGACCTGTAAGACTTGTACACCCAGCTTGGCGGTAGTGTTTGCGCCCAGTCTTCGAAAAGCTTATCGATCTTGAGAAGCCTGTCAGAAATCACAGCTGGGTCTGTAATGTGCTGATACTTGAGCTCAGCGCGGACGCTAGCCAAAACCTCATTGATCTCGGAGAAGCGATTGACCGGGACGAGGTCGCTGTTCTGGCTTCTTTCAGCCCAGCTCGACCATTTTGAGATCTCAAATGGTATGGGTTCCTGCAGCTGGTGGCAAGTTGTGATCTAAATTGGGTCAGCATATGCAGCCCCGAGCGGAAATCCGTCTTACCATGATGCGCCGCATCTGCATGAACATCTTCAAGCCAACAACGGTCTGGAACTGGGCTGGTCCACGCATTTCGATGCACCTCGCTGCAGCGATGATGTGTTGGCTGAAGGCTTTCAGTGAGCCAGTATCTGCAAAAGCAATAGTCTAGCACGAATCAGTAGGTAAAAGTCGAGTTTGGATACGCGAGGCCGCACCTCAAAGGTCCCCATGAGCAATACTGCACCAAGTGTTTCATCAGACACTCTCTGGACAGGATCTTGTAGGGCACTCTGTAGCTGACGAATGGCACTGTCATATAGACGGAATGCTTCTGCCCGCCATTCTGACACGTTGCCCGCATTAGAAAGAGCAGCGAACCCCGCAGCCGCTACTGTTGTGCTGAGAAGCCCGAAAGAAGACTGTTGATTGCGTATGAGCCCTGGAAGAAACTCATGGTTGTCCCTTAGTGGCAAGGTTCCTCCTGCACTAGTCATATCAAAAACGTACTGCCGCATAAAGAAAGTAGTAGCTCTGTCTCGTGCTGGGGGGGATACAGGTCGTTTCCATACTTCAGAGTCTGCGCTCGATGATGCCGTGCTCAGCGCCCTGGCATTCTTTCTGGCAAGATCTGCAGTGGTTTGGTTGCGGAAGAACATCTTACTCTCGGACGACCCTGGACATACCCATCCAGCTGTTTTGCACTGCGTGCACGATGGTGTTAGTTCATCGCACTGCTTCGCGTTAGAGATGCTATCGATAATGTCGAAGTATCCGTCTATATATGTTTACCTTTATCTTCCGCTTCTTGCAGGTCGCGCACCCGCGGCTAGGTTTCCCAGTGTTGACCATGGCTTATGAAAGTCCGATTGAATGATCCAATGCTTATTACAGCTTCCCCAAAGACAGATTGGGGATGCTAAGACATGCAGAAGATATAAGGAATAGTACTGCTCCCCTGGCTCGAGGTTAGAGTTTCACTAAGCCCCAGGAGCCGAGCGTTAAAATGTGACGTATCATTGCATTGCCGCCAATTCTAGGCCCTAATAAAACGATGCCAATGAAACCGCAAATGCACGCGCCTTTTAGGCGAGTAAGTCAAGACTGGCAATGCTGCAATGCACCGGAGTGGGAGGAGGCGATGCAAGATCCCTGTCACAGTGCTGGCCCAGTAAGATTCGAGGAAATAGCGGCTAAAATAGAATGTGAATCACCATTAGTTACACCACGCAACAACTTTCTCGCACTCGCAGCTAGTAAGAATAGTTTAAAAAATGCGAAAGGAGTCCGAGATGAAGGATCCGAACACAGCCTCAATTCTGAATTCGAATCTTATTAAGGATCGAACAATGGTGTGGTGCCCTGTTTATCACTTAATGTTATCCGCTCTGGGTTCACTTCGACCTTCTAATTATGCGCTATTTAGGCCGCTAAATGCTGTGAAGTCGGCGGAGGCGTTATTACTTCTTATCCAATATCTAGACTACAATTAATTATAATACAAGGATCTATACCAAACAATCCGGATATCCTTTTCCAACCACCGTCCCACGAGCAAGTCCGAGCCTCCACGCATATTTAATGGACTCCCTTCCTGATCATATATTTGGCGATGAGGTCATTCGATTAAAATTAGTTGACCAAGTCGCAATGCCCAACGGTAAAGAATTACTTCAACACGCTAAGGAAGCCACGAACCTGCAGTAGATATAAAATGATTCTGAGACAAAATATCAACAAGAGGGCAGCCATGTCTTTTTGTTCGTTACGTAGGTGTTCAGCTGAAAATCTAGATACTTAAGGGTTCTTAGTGACACGCACCGCTATTTCAGATGGGGTTATCGCTGACTGCGACCAACGGCCTCGGTGAGATTAGCCTGAAGCAGGAGCAAGTCTCTACGCTACAATGCACTATCGAATAATATTCACTGAAGTCCAATACTAGTTGCCAGATGCAGGACTTCTCCCGTGACGAGTCTTCCCTATTGACATCTGTGGTGAATACACAATCAATCAACAGAGGGAAGAAATGCACTACTCATCACAAAGTGGAAACACCTCCACAAATGTTATTGAGCCATGAGTGAGTGGCGATACTATTCTAATCCCATGCAGGCTTGTCAGAGCCAAGAGGTTTCGGCATGATATACCAGCCAACCTCTAAACCCTCAATGGTAGCACTGTGCTTGATGGACTTCATGGTGCCGAACCCCGTCTCCTGGATCTCAAAATACTCATCAGGGACATCTTCTGGCTTGTCAAAGTCCCTCGCCTCAAACCCACTGGCACCAGGATATTGTCCCAGACTCCTCAAATACTTCATCATGCCTGCTAATGAGACATCGACTCTCCACGAACCGCCCTTGACAGCACGATGATACACAGCAGCCATGACGCCAACTGCAAGCATATAACCGCCTGAGTGGTCGAGGGCTTGGCAAGGTGTTGGGCGGGCTGCCTCGCCCTTTCCGGCGTGTTCAGCTTCAGAGACATTCATGCCTGAACATGTCTGCACAAGCGAGTCAAATCCACGACGGTCCGACCATGGACCTTCAGGACCGAAAGCAGACATGTTGGCTACGATGATGGTTGGATTGATCTTTCTCAACTGATCTTGGGATAGACCATGTGAGGCAAGACTCCCAGGTCGATAGCCTTGAACAAACACGTCGCAGTCTTTGAGAAGATTGAGAAGCTGCTTTCGATCCTCCGAGTTGTGTATGTCGAGTTGCACAGTCTTTTTCCCGCGACCAAATTCCCGATCAACTCTTGGCAAGTCCGGAAGTGTTGGTGAAGTCACCCAAATTACCTCAGCTCCATGTGCTGCTAAGGTCTTACCGCATAATGGTGCAGCAATTACCCGGCTCATCTCGACAACCCTAAGACCTTGTAGGCAGTTGAGATTTCCGGGCTGCATCCTGCTTGGCAGGCCGGCTGAAGGTGAGTCCGACAGCTGTTTGATGTTGATAGGGAAATTGCTGATGACCTTCGATTGAGGGAGCTTATCCCATTGACGATATGATCGCAGAGCGTATATTGCGACGTTTCCCTCTGCTGTTCCGCAATTCTCCAAGTCGATACTAGCCCAATCTGCAGTCTGCTGAGATACCTGCTGTCGATTCGCACCATCTTCCAGACCAAGCAAGTCAAGGGTGCCTTGAACGTGGTTTGGAAATCCATCGTGGATTCGAACATAGCCATCTGACGTTTTATGTAATCCACCAATAGCGCCGCCTGATGGAGCAGCAAGCTCGTCCGAAACTGTATACAATCTTTCCGACTTGTACTCTACGACAGCGTGCTGGAGCGGTACCGTGACACGCGGAACGGGGATCTTGTTCCGCAAAGCATGAACCTGAGCGGCCGTCAAAGCAGACAGCGCGATAGAAGCTTGCCCGAGGATTCCGATTTTGAATGACGAAGGAAGAGCTGGACCTTCTTCACCAGGAAGACTGACAGATGTCAAGGACGTCTCGGGTAGACCAAGGCCTATCCAAAACTCCTTCACGACATCAAATGATTTGTAGTTTGCTCGGTCAATACTTTGTTTGGTCTTGTTTGCACCAGATACATAAATATTACTCAATTCTGGGACTTGCTCCGGTATCGGCATGATAGCAGGAAGTAGAGGAGTGATCGCCTTGGATACGAAAGCAAGTGAAACTTGAAATATCTAGGAGCGCAACTCAAATCTAGGAGCAAAAATTGCACATATATGTAAAATGGTTGAATGGTTGGATTAATTCGAGAGTGAAGGCATGATGCAGGCTCTTGTCCCTGGCGCCTTCCATCGGCAACCCCAATAGCCGAGTAGCCAATCATGTCGTGATATCGCCAACTTCTGTTGAGCTTCCCCTTTCGATAAATTGTTCATACCCTCCCACAGCGAGCTTTTCCTTTCGGTAAAGAACGAACACAAACTTGGCCTCTAACAACGCGAGCAACACAAAATAGTGACTTACAAGTATGGCTAGAATGGCTGAATGACATGATTGAATGAAGGTGAATAGTTGATGCAGGTCACTCACGCCGCCATTAATCGGCTTCCCGTCAACCCAATAGCCGGGTAGCCAATCACGGCGCGTCATCCCTGCTGTAATGCCAATTCATCGAGATTTCATTCAGCACTTCTCATAAAATCGCGAAAAAGAACAAGGACACTGTTATAAGATTACTAAACGCAAGTTACCTGGCAAAATGGCTGGCTGAAAATATGCATATCGTTTAAGAAACCCAGCCCTCCTGTTTTAGCGGTTTACATGCAGGCAACAGGGGCCCAATAGAACGCTAGGCTTGGCAATTACTCAATCTGAAAATGAGTCCAGACCCAAATTTATAAGATAGGAACCCAAGATATTCATAACGTTGCATACCAAATGCAATGCAGTTAAGAAGATGGCTGGCTGAAAATACGTATACAGTTTCAGCAACTTAGCCAACCTGCTTTAGCGATGTATGGGCATCTGACAGTGGCCTTTTAGAACGCTGGGTTTGGCAATTGCTAACTCTGAAGATGGTCACAGACCCGAATTTACAAGACAGTGTGCCGAACTACTAGTACCATTGCATACCAAAGAACGCTGGAGTGTTTCCGATTGGTTGGGGTCTGATATACTAGTAGAAATAGTAAAAATGGCTGGCTCAAAATGAGGCCATTATTTGATCTGGATAACAGCTTTTGCCCTAAGTAAGATAAGACATATCCAAGAGTGGAATCAAGCTTTTCCTACTCAATCGCGTGGCTTGCAGTAGATTAGGCTAAAATGGAGGCCTTACCGACTGTTAAAGTCAAAGGTAGTCGCGCTGGGGCATTGCCAATTTGACAATTTGGCAAATCACAGATAGCCAAACACCAGATATCAAACTATAAGTAAATGACTGAGTTTTATAAATCCTTTATATAGATATTTAGAGATCTACCTCATGATTAACAACTACGGGTTCCCAATTTGCAAGCGAAAGATAATATACTAAATGTACTAAAGGCTGTTTCTTAAACAACCAGAAAGGGTTAAATCTAAGAGTCTAGAACCTTGAGCAGTGTCTGTGGCTTGCTAATACGAACGCCAGGTTTATCCCAATCCTAATAAGACTAGACCATGAAACATCCAGCGATATTGTGTTAGCGTGGGTAATATGAAGCTTGTCTATCTATAAAAGCTTGTGGTGTATCCTCTCTTAACCAAGGAAACAGACAAAAATTACCTTCTCAGCTCATCAACCACCAACATTACCAATTACTAATATTATCAATATTACCAACATGCAAATCAAGTCCTTCCTCGTTGCCTGTACTCTGTACATATCATTCGGAATGGCAACTCCCCTTGAAAAGAAAGCCTGCGGGTGTTACTGCCCCCCAAACACTACCTTCATTGGCCCGGCTGTTAGCAACATGTGTCCTCGTGAGAACCCTTGTTGCAAGGGAACCTGCAGGGCCAACAAGGGCACCTCTGCACAATCAGGTCCAGCCACATTTAAATGCTAAGATTCCATCTACCTGAAGTAAGTTTCGCCCTTCTATAAATCTAGAAAAGCCACCAATAACCAATACCACAAAGCAGCTTTTGACAGTGGTCACAAGAATAAGTCAACCTTTGAGAGGAATGCCTCGCTTGATCAAGTGAACTACTATATGAACAAGTAAAGGTTTTAAAGACTCTGTTTTATGGAATGTGTTATTATTTCATATGGCTTCTAAACCTATCAATGGCTCTTATGGGGGTGTTGGGAACTGAGTGACCATTCTGTAATATGAAACACTATTTTCATAGTCGTCAGTATATTCAGTCTCTTTGACTATATTATAGCAGATGTGCTATTTGCAGTTGAGACCCGTGGCTGAAATCCTGCATTCATTATGACAGACTTAGCAAACCTCGAACCCAAGGGATAAACAGCTATCGATTTAGCAACTACGAAAGGAACTAAGAGCAAGCGTCTAGAACCTTACGGAATTTACGTGGCTAGCTGCTATGTAGGCCCAAATTTTAGCAATATCAGGATAGACTAGACATATCACTCGCCACGGCCACGGCCAAGGCCATCGAACAAATACGCTGCGTGTATTACTTTGCGGGCGCCAATTACGTCCTGGTCAACTCAATTAGTAGAAGCGGTTATGGCCCCAGAAACGCATATTGTAAGTCCATCTGTATGCTTCTGAAGGGCACCCGAGAAAGATAGGACCACGCAAAACCTCCTGCTGATTCCCAGTCTCTAATGTGGAGCATCCCCTATCAATGAACTGGTCTAAACGAACTTGGTCTCTAATAACATGAGCATATAGGACAGAGGCTTCTGGAATGGCCTCGAAGAGAGCTCGGTCTTTGGGCCGTTGATGTCAGGTGCATGGATAAACGCTCCAAGGGGCAATCAGAAGCTTGAACAACACTGTATTCAGAAGCACGAACTTGCAGCGTTCAGTAGTATTAAATACCGATTTTGCTTATTGGAGTAGTCTATATACATATACTTATATGCTGTATCTGTTTAAATAGCTGACTGAGAACGGACTCACGAGCTCCTCAGGTAGAGAAGACCTCGTTATGCACTTTCAGTTTTCTCAAGTGCTATTGGAGTCACATTAGCTTTGTCTCCTTAATAAACTAATGTTAAATTATGCTCTGTATATCATAGGACTGAGTGAATGCAACTGGCCCTTTATATTCAAGCTGTTGATGAACCTTGGTTTATCTTGTCTTGCAGTGTCTCCACTTTAACTCGGAACAGCTCCACACGCGGAAAGTGGGCATTTAGTCTAAGCCTCCTTGCTAATTTCGGATCGCCACCAGCTTCCGCCTCAATCAATTACTTCGTTCTACTTCTATTCTCTGCAAAGCTATTCAAAATGGAACAGAAACGCGTGACAGATTCCGGGCTCGGACCTATAGGTGACGAAACCGCAGTCGTTGAAGGAGTATTAATCATGAAAGACTCGCGCCGTGTCGAACAACCAGCACCACTCACTTGAACATCACTTTATCGTACTTCGCACTCTCTTTAGAATACTTACCATCATGCGACAATCTTTCGGAGTCGCTATGGCTCTGCTAGCCTCGCCCTCCCTCGGCTCCTCTCTTTCAGAAGTCTGCACCCGCTCAAAGCTGAAAGCCGCGCTACCCTCCAATGGTACCCTTCTGGGGATCAACATGATCCCTTCCACCGTCACGGTTTCCACGGCGGTCTACAACGCCAGTGCCAGTATGGGAGGTGGACCAATGAGGCGCGACACCGATACTTACAGCTATTGTAACGTCACTGTCGCGTACACCCACGGCAGCAAGGGCGACACGGTCAACCTCAAGTATGCCTTCCCTGATCCCGAAAACTTCAAAAAACGGTTCTATGTTGCGGGCGGAGGTGGCTACTCTCTCAACACTGATACTACTGGTGGCCTCAAGTACGGAGCTGCTGCAGGAGCCACTGATGGCGGATACGATGCCTTCAACTACAGTCTCGATGAGAAATTCCTTCTCGGCAACGGTTCCATCAACTGGGATGCGACATACATGTTCTCTTACCAAGCTCTCGGAGAGATGACCCAAGTCGGAAAGTATATCACCAAGAACCTTTACGACCTTTCAAAGTCGAGCAAGGTCTATACCTACTACGAGGGCTGCTCCGATGGTGGACGAGAGGGAATGAGCCAGGTTCAACGATGGGGCGATGAGTATGACGGTGTCATCGCCGGAGCTCCTGCGTTCCGCTTCGCGCAGCAACAGGTCCTGCACGTCTACCCTGCCGCCGTTGAGCAAACTCTTGACTATTATCCCCCTCCTTGTGAGCTCAAGAAGATCGTCAACGCCACTATCGAGGCCTGCGATGATCTCGATGGAAGAAAAGATGGCGTCATCTCCCGAACGGATATTTGCAAGATTCACTTCAACCTCAAGTCACTCATTGGTAAAGAGTACTATTGTGCAGCTGAGACTAGTTCTTCGCTTGGATTTGGGTTCAGCAAGAGGCAGGCTCCCGGCAGCCAGACGAGCAATGCACCAGAACAGAATGGTACTGTTACTGCTGAGGGTATTGCCGTTGCTCAAGCTATTTACGATGGAGTCTTTAACAGCAAAGACGAAAGAGCGTACCTCTCTTGGCAGATTGGCTCTGAACTATCTGATGGCGAGCCAACCTACGACAACAAGACCGACAAGTGGACTATGAACATCCCCGATACTGGTGGCATGTACGTTGCAAAGTTCATTGAACTTCTTGACCTCGATAACCTCGATAACCTCAACAATGTCACGTACGACACTCTGGTAGACTGGATGAACACTGGTATGGTCCGTTACTACGACAGTCTGCAGACTACTCATCCGGATCTCACAACTTTCAAGGAGGCTGGTGGCAAGCTTCTCCACTACCATGGCGAATCTGATCCCAGTATCCCAGCAGGTTCTTCCGTCCACTATTGGCAGTCTGTCAGATCCATCATGTATCCCAAATTGTCCGATGAGAAGGCTCAAAAGGCTCTTTCTGAGTGGTACCAGTTCTATCTCGTGCCTGGAGCTGCTCACTGTGGCACGAACTCTCTTCAGCCAGGACCTTATCCTCAGAACAACATGAACATCATGATTGATTGGGTTGAGAATGGTAAGCAGCCGTCGAGACTCAATGCTACTGTTTCTTTGGGTGATTATAAGGGAGAGACACAGATGTTGTGTCAGTGGCCCAAGCGACCTCTCTGGAAGAACGATAAGACCTTTTCGTGTGTTGATGACAAGAAGTCAATCGAGAGTTGGACATACAGCTTCAATGCTTTTAAGATTCCTGTATACTAAAAACCTTTGGGCCTATAGATGATTCGTATGGAAGTCTGGTGGGTCTGAGATGGGGGTTGCATTGGTAGTTATCTTAGTAGATAGTAGGGTTTGATCAAGACTACACATTCATTAGCCATATAGTTGTTATGTAATTGTAAAAGCGGCGATGTCAGGCCTTCTGGAATGCAAATAGCTCAAGTCTGTATATAGTAAGCTAAGCAACTGGGCTACTAGTCAGAACTCAGTAACCATTCTTCCAAAATCATTAAAGAGCTTGTACGTCACTTGTATCCTTACATCTCTATTAAGTGATCCCTCTTGTCGTCTTGTCGGACCGAAACAAGGGCGCCTTGACTGCATTATTGACGCTCTGTTAGAGTATGATGTCCCCTCGTTTTGTCGGACCCAAGCCAGGGATGCATTGACTGCATTTCTGGAAGGGTATCAGAGTGTTGCTCATTGGCACTAGGCACTCCACACCCTGGTGCACCATCACCTGCTTCTCCACGTTCCTCCTTCCAATCCTGGGCTGTAGCATGCAGTAAGCTGCAATGATCCTTGAAACTTTGACATGGCACCATTTTATGGCGCGGGGTAAGTGATCGGCGGTTACAAACCGGATAGAATGAGGGTCGCAGTAAAGTCATGGTAGGAGCAAGGATTTGAGAACTCATCCCAAACTCTTATATTAAAGCATGGAAGCTCTGTGGAATCTGTAAAACTATATAAGCCTCGAGGCTGACCACTTTAGTAGTATTGATAGAAACGACAATCCTCACCTTCTAATTATTCAACTCGTCAAACATCTCCCCATCTTCATTTATCTTCATTTCTTTTCACCACAACACATCATGATTATACACCATGGCCATAAGGCTTGGTTCACTCCTTATCCCAGTAGACTTGTTTCACTTGTCTTGGTTACTCTTCTCACTTCTTTCACTAAAGCGGATGACTTCCGCCCTTTGTATCATTTCGCCCCAGACCAAAACTGGATGAATGAACCCAATGGCCTCATCAAAATCGGCTCCAAATGGCACCTCTTCTTCCAGCACAATCCTACAGGAAACTTCTGGGGTAACTTGAGCTGGGGCCATGCTATCAGTGCAGACTTGGTTGACTGGACTCATCTCCCAATTGCAATTTCTAGTGCCAATGGAATTCAAGCTTTCACAGGGACCTCATACTTTGATGAAGACAATACATCTGGTCTTGGGACATCTGAAAGCCTACCCTACCTTGCCTTTTACACTGGATACTTTCCAGATACCGCAGTGCAGGATCAGAGACTTGCTTATAGCCTGGACCAAGGGGAGACTTGGATCAAGTACAATGAAAATCCAATCATCTCACAGGCGCAGGAGAAACCACACGACAGTACCGGGGGTTTGGAGACGCGAGACCCTAAAGTATTATTTCACGGTGCAACAAAGACCCGGGTCATGGTCCTCGCCCACGGAGGGCAAAACAAACTATCATTCTGGACATCCTCCGATGCCAAGGCTTGGACATGGAAGATGATCTCACCGCTGCCGATATCCCCGGACTTCCTCGTGATATCACAGGCTGGGAAGTACCCGATCTCTTTGAGCTTCCCATCGAGGGTTCGCCAGACACTAAATGGGTCCTCATTATCACTCCTGCCCAGGGGTCTCCTGCAGGTGGCAATGGGGTTTTTGCAGTTACTGGATCATTTGACGGTACCAGCTTCACACCCGATCCTGTTGATCCAACCAAGATGTGGCTCGACTTTGGGCGTGATTGGGATGGGGCTTACAGCTGGGAAAATGTGCCCACGTCCGACGGCCGTAAGATCCTTGCTTCTGTCATGAACAGCTATGGAGTCGACCCACCAGCCAATACTTGGAAGGAAATGCTGTCATTTCCGCGTACTTTGCAGCTACGGGACATTGACAGAGGAGTACGATTTATCCAGCAGACTGTCCACGAACTCGACTCCCACGGCACGTCTCTTGTCAAAATTGTAAATGAGACTCTCGAGCCAGTGACCAACCTCTTCTCTGAGTATCTTGGAACTGTGTTGGATATCGGAATCTCTTCCGTTCTGACTAGAGGCTCTATACTATCCTTAGCAGTCTATAAAGGAAATCTAAAAGAAGCTATAATCTAGTATACTTAATCCAAAAGTACCTTAAATATTAAAGCTTACTGCCCTTTAATATAATATTAATTAGTCTTAATCTAAAATAATACTAGGACTAAAGTTATTTAAGATATTTAAGTTAGCATTAGGGTTACTAATACCTCCATTTCTAGCACTCCCAGTGCTTCCTCTAGTAGAACCTCCCCCTCCAGCAGAGCCACCAACAGCACCTCCACCACTTCCTCCACCTGCTGAGCCTCCTCCATTACTTCCGCCAGAGCCCCCAGCGCCACCACCTCCTGTACCCCCTCCAACAGATCCACCCCCATTACCACCTCCAGAACCACCAGCTGCACCGCCCCCAGTTCCTCCTCCTGCAGAACCACCTCCGTTTCCGCCTCCAGTTCCTCCAGCAGATCCTCCTCCCGTACCACCACCAGCAGAGCCTCCTCCACCTCCTCCGCCTGTCCCACCAACAGACCCCCCACCTGTACCTCCACCAGCTGAACCTCCAGAACCTCCTGGAGATTCCTGTCTAGAAACAATAAGGAAACCTCTCTTAGAGTGCCCACCTCCTCCTCCACCAGATCCTCCAACTGCACCTCCACCAGTACCACCACCAGCAGACCCTCCGGAGTTTGCACCTCCTCCACCACCACCTGCAGAGCCCCCTCCTGTTCCTCCACCAGCTGAACCTCCAGCTCCCCCACCAGAACCTCCGACTGCTCCCCCACCTGTACCTCCACCGGCAGACCCTCCAGGAGCAGAACCTCCTCCAGATCCCCCAGCAGATCCTCCTCCAGTACCTCCTCCTGCAGAACCGCCTGCACCACCGACCTGTCTGGGAAGTCGAGGAATCTCTGGGATATTGAGGATGGCCCGGATTGCTTGGCTATCAGGCATAAGTTTATTCACGCCTTGTTGTTGAGGACCTTTCTGAGATTTCTCAATGTTAGATGCATAATCTAGCTGCTTGCCACGATGGTCAAGCTGAGACATGTTAGGCTTATTTCTTAGGCTTGAACTATTTTACTCACAATTGGATGCCCAGTAACGCGGCACATAGAGGTAAGGATCAGAGCAGCGACGCAGGTTTTGTACTTCATCTTGGATAGTAGCCCGAAGGTGTTGAGGTGTTTCAATATTAAACAGTAAAGGTACTCAAAAAGGTAATTTAGTCATAGGACTGACCAACCCTTAAAGGCAGCGGGCCACGTATTTATAGATAGCGCTGATCAGATCCTATAATACCCCTTGACCAAGACTTGGCAACCACTACATGCCGTGATATCCAGGCGGGGCCTCTACCTGCAAGCTAGAAGGAGGGCCTTGCGCTGACCCGAAATGAGCCCAATGATCAGCAAGGATTAGAACGTGTTTAAGTGGCTTATCTCTAATGGCTACAGAGTCAAAACTAATAGGAAATCCAGTTAGGGATCTACGGTATGAAGCGAATAAGTTATATTACCAACCTCCTACTATCCAAATATCACCATCCGTCTTATCGTACGGCAGATGCAAACGTATTATAATACAATTTAGTTTGTGTTAAAGAAAAAGTGCCGAGTGATTCATATATCGTGCAACGCTTGGACAATGAATGAACCTTCCACAGATCACATACCGAAAAGAGACACTCTACAGCACATACTATAGGTTATTGGTAAGTGCCGAAACACTAAACAGCGGAGCAGCATAATGACTTCTTATAGTTAAGACTACTGAATTTACTACTTTCCAGACAGTCTTGGTAGTTGGGACATAATATATGTATATATGTAGTCTTTGCAAATGTGTAAAAGATACATAGTTAAGAGCGCCTTATTACATACAAGTAGTATACTTCTCTATGCTAGATATGACACCAACCTATGCCCCCTTTAGACATTCATTGAGGTAAGTCCCCGTTCATATGGCATATTCGCCATCAAGACACCGTATCACCGATCGCAACGGGTACTGTTTAAGCGTTGCGTTGTGACTAGGCTGTATTTCTTAGCGCTCTTGCCCTTTAACCTCATGTTTAGTTTGTGCCGGATTGCCAGTTCTGTTTACTCTAAATTAATTCTAACTTCAACGAAAGTATCAAGACAAAACTAAGGCATGTACTAGCTAACTATATAATAGTTATAAAATATCCTCTTTAGTATAAGATTTAATTATGTCCTAGGAACTGTTTCATTAGCAGCTTAAACTTACTACCTAGTAAAAATAACTTACCTTTTTTACATAACAATAGCAGCAATAGACTGGCATTATTATCACGCTTAAATGCAACGTTATAACTCCATTACGATTCTGTGACGTGCTAAATATATATGCCCCTGTAAACCTAGTACTGTAAACTGTAAATATATTATTACGTCACAGGGACCCACAAATCTTCAGGGTCTTTAGGAGATAGTATTATATATTGCTACATAATATTTAAATCTTACTAGCTAAGATTAAATACTTATAATTATTCTTCTTAAGTTACTATTATACAGGCTGCCTTTTACTTTTTAAATCTTAAAGTCTTTTTTTAAGTAACTTGTTAAAATATTTATAATTATCGCCACCAAACGTGGCTTGTGTATACCCTTGTTAATAAAAGGCCCTGTGACCTCGATGGGTGTAGCCTAGCGCCATTAATATACCAGTATTGAACAAAATTTAAATATCGATAGGTGTTAATAGAACGTGTTAGAATCAATCCAGACTCGGGATTGCCGGTTTCTGAAATTTATAAATTTGCCACCCATGACTTGAGGGAGCCAAGGGACTAATCTTATTATTCCCATATAAACCAAGACCGAAAGCCAGAATTATTAGTAGACCTACAACATCAAGATTAACAAACATTAACAAACATTCTAGAATAACCATGAAGCGATGCAGTGAGGCAGAGCGGGAACGGGAGTCTTACAAGTTAGTACATCTAATAGCTCTATCCTTTCTTCAATTAAAAAGCTTTACCTTGAGACTTACACAGAACACAAGATATGCCTCGAACTTTTTGTCTCAATCCATCCTCAACCATACCGGCCAATTAAATCCCAATTCGAACTTGCCGAAGCGTGGCGATGCTGTCCTCACTGCACTTGCCCAACTTGGCGCCTGTCGAACTAACACTGCTCGGTCCTTGATATCCATCTTCGATGAAAGATATCAGCATTTCATAGCAGAGTCGACTCCGACTTCACCATTGATAGCTGAAAGCATCACCCCAACTGGCAGACAAGAGGATCTCTGGTTATGCGGTACAGCTATACCTCGCGACCATGACGTTTGCGAGCGCGCACTTGCTGAAGCAGACGGGGCTCAAGCGGAGACCAACGGCAACCATCTTGGACTTCCACTGATTCTAATAAATGGCTTTTCGCCAAGTGATCGGTTTTCTTTAACTCCCTTCATTCAAGATGATAAGGCCATTCAATCATACGCCGCTGTTCCCATCAAGACGAAACGAGGAATTAACATTGGAGTTTACTGCGTGATTAATACGTCGCCACTCAAGTCTTGGGAAGATCGACATACTCATGTCCTTAGAGACATTTCTCGGACCATTATGCGGCATCTGGAAGGCGAAAGAGAGAGAATTCCTTACCAACGCAACATCAGCATGAACAGAAGCATTGGAGCTTTACTCGAACAAGAATCCACCTTAGCAGGTCAGAGCTTTGGACTGCAAACCGACATGTCTCAAAATCGAGAGCCTCTGGATCTGGGCCCGAAAGCCTATCAGCACGAAGCCTATCTCTCCAAGCAGTCATCAGTCAAAGATCATCTTACCCCTCAAAGTCGCGAGAAGGCAGTAATTGACGATCCCGTTAAGCTTATCTTCACAAGATCGTCTCGCCTTGTTATGGAAGCCCTTGAGGTTGAAGGCTGTGTCTTCTTGGATGCAGCTACTCAAGCTTTTGGAGCTATGACAAGTCCTACAATAGAAGCCACTGGCCTCGCAGGTGCAAATGTCACTTTGTCTATTGACGGCGAAGATCATGCAGCGCCACCTGCGAAGTTGTCATGCCGTGTACTCGGATTCTCAAGATCAGACAAGACCAGTATCAACGGACACAGAAGTCACCCTGGCTATGACTCTGTACCAGAAAAGCTTCTCGCACATTTGTTAAAGAAGTATCCCTATGGAAAGATTTTCTCCTTCAGCGCCGCAGGAGAATTGCAATCGAGCGACTCATCCGGAGAGGACAGATTAAAGCAAGCAGGTACCTCGGAAACACCAGCAGATGTATCTGGACAACGAAAGCTCGATACACGACCGACAGAAATGGCATTACTTCGTCCCCTATTCCCCGAGGCTCGTTGTGTCGCTTTCTTTCCTATATGGAACCCAAGGCGAAACAGGTGGTTCGCCGGAGGGTTCGTCCACACTAACGCAGCCACGCGTCAGTTTTCAGTGGAAAACGAACTCAACTACCTGAGAGCGTTTGGAACATTGGTTATCAACGAGGTTCTCCGTCATGATATGATGGAAGATGAAAGGTCGAAGACTGACGCATTGAGCTCTCTGTCCCATGAGTTGCGCTCTCCTCTTCACGGCATTATGCTTGGCGCCGAGCTGTTGAACGACACAGTGCTGAGTGTGATGCAGAGAGATATAGCCCATACTATAGAGATATGTGGCCGGACTCTCCTCGATACTCTAGACCACCTACTCGACTTTTCCAGGATCAACCATTTCACATCGTCCGTCAAGCAGGAGAGACAGAATCGCGTCTTCAACAATGGCGCTCCTCGAGCCATCAGCGAAGGAATGATGAGCTTGGCTGCCCATGTTCGTCTTGACCGTCTAGCCGAGGACGTGATCGAAAGCGTGTTTGCGGGTTTCGTCTTTCAACGACTTTCTATTGCCCAGGTGAAAGCCAGGAGAGAACCCGCAAACGACGATGTCAGGTCCAAGGACTTCCTAGATGGGGTGCGAGCTGAGGAGGACCTTTATTCCAAGACTGCGAAGAGTAACAACGACGATGTGTGGGTTTTCCTGATTATTGATCCAGACTCTGACTGGAATTTCTACACGCAACCTGGGGCGGTTAGGCGCATTATCATGAACATCTTTGGAAATTCACTAAAGTTCACGCAACAAGGACGTATTAAGATCTCCCTCAAACAGCGATCTAACGAAGCGTCAAGTCGGAACCGGAACCATTTCATCACCATCACCATCAGCGACACGGGCACAGGTATCGGACAAGAGTTCCTGGAGAACGACATGTTCAAGCCATTTGTTCAGGAAGACCCACTGAAACCAGGGACAGGTCTTGGCCTGAGCCTCGTCAAGCAGATCATATCGCAACTTCACGGCCGTATACATGTTGAGAGCCAGTCCGGTACAGGCACGACAATAACGGTGACTCTACCACTTGCCAGACCAGAGAATCTCCAAGTCGACGACGACGAGGCCTTCAAGCAGCAGGTTAGCAAGTTACAGGGGCTACGCGTCCGTTTGCTCTCCAAGGCCTTTGAGGATTCTACTGCCACTGATGACAATTATACTTTATTGGAGAGTATATGCCACGACTGGCTCCTCATGCAAGTCATAGCAATCTCCGAGATCAAGGCGCTGGCTCCCGATCTTGTTCTATTACACGAAGAAGAGCTTGAATTAATCCACTCATGTGGTATATCAGCTGGTACACCATGCGTCGTTATCTGCAGAAATGCAGTTATAGCATACCAGAGATTCCACTCCTCTTGGATTGAAGGATTGCCAATCGAATATGTAGCCCAGCCGTATGTTAATTGTGTCTCTTCTTCCTACCACCAACTGATCCGCTAACAACTTCATAGGGTTGCTCCCCGAAAGCTTGGCCGAACTTTACTAGCGGCTCTCGACCGTTGGACAGAGATGCAGCATCGACAGACTGCTGGTGAAACTTTTGGGAATGCAGAAGACAAATCTCCCGGCCAGGCCTCAGAGATACCATTGCCAACTCCTCCCACTCCGGATCAGCCACACAATTCCGGATCGTTTGATCTAAAAGATCGTTCGTCGATTTTGTTCTCGACGCCACAACGGACTGAAAAATCCCGACCATCTATGAAAAGATCCAAATCGAGTTTCAAAACAACAACCACCTTTCTCTTAGTAGACGATAATCACATCAACCTTATGATTCTGACGGCATTTTCCAAAAAGATGGGGAGACCATATTTAACAGCTACAAATGGCTCTGAAGCGGTTCAACAGTATATTGAGCACTCACAACATTGCAAGTGCATCTTTATGGACATTTCTATGCCAGTGATGGATGGTTTAGAAGCAACCAGAAGGATACGAAGGCATGAGCATGAAAATGAGCTTGAGCCTGCTCTCATAATTGCTCTTACTGGATTGGCATCAAAGGAGACGCAACATGAAGCATTCAACAGCGGCATGGATCTTTTCCTTACGAAACCAGTTCAAATGAAGGAACTAAGATCGGTACTATCGTCGTATAGAGCTTGAAGTTATATTTAGTTTACATTCGCACAGAGAAATTTTATTTCCAAATTGTTTTGGTAAACCGAGCTAAAAAGATGTGGCCAATGCCGAGTCAGTTAACTATTACTCTGGTGCCAGTAAAATGCCGCGGCTAAAACAAACCAGCCCCCTCGCCCTTTCACTCCACAATTTTCGCTCCTGATTCCTCAATTACTGCAACTCGACAGATTCAGAAATAGGCGATCAACACAGTCCTCATTCTCACATGGGTTCTCAAAGCCCGAGCCACGAGTCGTCACACTCATCAAGGTCCCAGTCGCAATCTCAACTCCAACAGCATCCGAGCACCCAACGGTCACGAGGCGGATGTCAAACATGTCGCGTCAAAAAAGTCAAATGCGACGAGACGCGACCGATTTGCCGACGATGTATCCGCCTGGAATTGCCCTGCGATTACACGCGCCTCCCTCGCAAAAAGTACACCAGGCGCGCTATCTCTTCCCTTGCTGCATCGTCTCCTGCAAACCCGATCGCCAGTACAGATGTGGTGTCAACGCCTAGCAACAGTTCCACGGCCTGTGTTGATCACTCATATACTGGGGAGTTTGGTAGTGGATCCTTCTCCGATACTCAGAGTGCAGATGTCAGTCTACCACCACTGAATACCATTGCCGACGATGGCCTGGCAATTGACCTCTCATCCGACTGTGCCGCTATCCTGTCCCCTTTCGATCACTCGGCAATCCACTTCTTCCGATTCGTCCTCCCAGGGATGGTCGGGACGCGGATATCGATGCATAGCGGACCTGGGCTGGTATGGAAGTTGGCGCAGCAGAGCCCCATGGTTCTTCACATGGTTTGTGCCGTCAGTGGACAAACATGGTCTGAGAAGACGAGCGGCTCCAAGTCAGATGCCGAATCCAGACGGTTGAGAGCTATCCAACACTATAGAGATGGTTTACAGATGCTGGCTGCAGCTACGCAGACCCCCAGCGAGATAACCTATCTTTCACCCGTTCTGGCTACATTATGGCTGATGCTCTTGTATGAACTCAGGTTTGGGGACGGCTGCGGTATTGGCGTTGATGCACATCTGAGAGGAGCCACCTCAATATTATTGGGGCGATCGAGGCTCACCAGCAGCGATAAGAGTGACCCTCATACCTCACAGATCATTGAACCTGAGAGTTTCTGTCCCGTCTCTTGCAGAATACTCGTTTGGCTCTCGCACGCGGATGGAGGTGCTGTTCTAAATGGGTTTGGCGGGTATTTCAACAATCTCCTGGGAACCTCCTCAGTAGACATATCAGAGACTGAAGCGCAAGGTCGCTTGCAACGTGTCAGGCAATTGCAAAAGCGATCAGTCCTTGCCAACTACGACCTGTGGGGAAGATCATATCCTCAGACCGAGCTACTGGAGGATATGCAGTGCAGCGACCTATCCTGTTTCGACGCCGAGTGTGCTCAGCTGAAGTTCATGGTCGGTTCTTTAGCCGCAGCCGAGCATCGCGATAACATACCCCACGGTTCGTGGAGGAAGTCTGTCGCGGGCGCCATTCGCAACGTCAGATCTAGATACGAAGAGTTGATAAGCGTGGCTAACCGCCTCGAACTACCCGAAGGCGGACCCCATAGACGGTTCGTGATGGAGTTGCAGTCGGTCGTTTCCTGCTTCCATGCAATTCATGTCTGCTTTTTTCGTATTATACACGGAAAAGAACCAATGGCACCAGAGCAGCGCGAGGCGATGAAAGAGATCATGTCTCTCGCCTTCAAAGTGTATCGAGATCAAGGAGAGCCAGGTCTAGCCCGCCTAAGCTGGCCGTTATTCGTGGTAGCGATCGAGTCAGACGATATACTGCATAGATCATGGGTCTTAGAACGGTTTAGCGAGCTTGCATCCTATGGGGAGAACTATCGGCAGGCTTATCAAGCTATACGAGTTGCTGTAGGAGGTCGGCCATTGGATGAAAGGACGGTTGGTTATTTCGAAGTCTTTCGTGCTGAATCCTTTCCGCGATTTCTGCTCTGCCAGGGCTGTTGAGTAGAGACTAGTAAAATTTACGAAATTGCCGATCGGCATTAATGGACATTGGCTTATCTTGAATTACCCGATGATATCTTAGCTTGATCTATTTTTTTTCAGAATCTAGCCCATTCTCTCCAGATTTCCTGCACCCCGCATTCTGAACTCCAGACTCTCCAGTAACCAGAATATCGAGATGAGATATACAGTCTAGGGATAGATATCACCAGTCCCAATCAGGAAGCAACCATTGATAAGCTGTCTCGGTCTCAGAATTGTGGCGTTCTCTGTGCCTCTGGGATATCGAGACCTCATTTGATACTTAACCTTCACGATCGAACAGCTTCGATGCCTCCATTCAGACTCTCAAGACCTCAACCTTTACAAACCCCTTCCCCTTGTTCTATTATTACCCAAAATTGCCAGCATCATGTGGTCTCCAACCGGTATCATCGGGCCTTTCCAGCCCAAATCGAGTCGCCTTACAGTCATGCTCCTCGTCGCAAGCGCAGCAGTCTACGCAACGACAGCCGGTTACGACGCGGCGCTCATGAGCGGAATCAACATAATCCCCTCCTACACCGAGTTTCTCAACCTCAACACTACTACCCGTGCCTTGAACGTGTCTGCTAACTTCATTGGATGGGGCATCGCATCCCTGACGATGGGTCCTGTCGTCAACGCCATTGGTCGCAAAAACTCCATTTTGGTGGCTCTCTTGACCAAGCTTTTCAGTATTGGATTGGTTGCTGGGTCCCAGAACTTTGCCATGTTCCTTTCTGGTCGAATTATTCTGGGCGTGGCTTCTGGACTTTCGAGCATTGCTGGTTCGACGTAAGAGGCTCCCTGTCTCGCATGCCTTGTAGCTTTGCTAACCTCTATCCAATACAGCTGGCTTGCAGAGACTCTTCCACCGAAGATTCGCGGACTCGGTCTAAGCATTACCTTCTCCGTCTACTACGTCGGTGCCTTGATTTCCGCGGGCATTACCTATCGCACCGCCGAAATCCCCGGAGAGTGGTCCTGGCGGCTTCCTATTCTTTTACAGAGCATGTTTTCCTTGATTTGCATCTTCTGCCTCTTCCTGACTCCCGAATCGCCCCGATGGCTCTCCCACCAAGATATGATGGATGAAGCTCTCCAAGTCATAGCATCGATTGCGGCCAATGGGGACCAGTCCAACGAGGAGGTTTGTCAGCAATATCAGAGCGTGGTCGATAGCAGAGAAAGAGAGCGAACTGAAGGCAAGACTGCATCATATACCGAGCTTTTCAAGACTCGATCTGCTCGTAGACGACTCATGCTTGCAGTTTCGGTTGCTGTTATCGTCATGGCAAGCGGTTAGTCCCATATTGGCATCCTAAGAGTCTGAATACTGATGGCATCAGGAAACAACATTGCATCCTTTTTCCTTGGCGACATGCTCACGAACGCTGGCATCACTAATAAGACTACGCAGCTGCAGATTGTACGTTAAAATCTCTCAACCTCAGTGTGTGTTACTAACTGTACCCAGAACATTGTACTCCAATCGTGGTGCCTTGTTTGTGCAATGATAGGGACGTTTCTAATGGATAGAGCTGGTCGAAAGACGCTCTGTCTCTCAGCTTGCGTCGGAATGACCATCTTGATGTTTGTCATTGGTGCACTGACCAAGAGTAAGCTGCGACAGACCCTCAACACATTCTGAAGCTAACATCTTCCAAGCTTTCAGTACTAGCCAAGATCTCGCCGGGATCTACGGTACTGTCGCTTGTATCTTTCTCTTTATGGGAGCATACAGTGTTGGCATCACTCCCATCACGCAACTTTACCCCCCAGAGGTTTTGAGCTACTCTACCCGTACTAACGGAATGGCTATATGGGCCGGAACGATTGCGGTATTTGCGTAAGACCCCCTTCAATTCCATTTAATCAAGTGCCTGCTAACAGTAGATTTAGCATTGGAACTACCCTCGTGTTCCCAATTGCGCTTGAGGCTATTTCCTGGCGTCTTTACTTCATTATTGGAGCCTGGGATGTTCTAGAGACCATCTTCGTCGCTATATTTTGGGTCGAAACGAAGGGGCTGTCTCTTGAGGAGATTGACGAGTTGTTTGAAAGAGTGGTATACAACGGTCACGGAGTTATCGAGGTTCGTGAAGATGGTATGGTTACTAAGGATCAAGATGCAAAGGATCGATCTGTCTCTATTGCGCGCTCGGCCACAGAGTAGTTCTCTTTCGTCTAGACTTTGCACTGCAATGTCGCGAGCTCCGTCCTTTCCCTCAATAAGTCATTGTATTCATCAGCTTAGCTTCAATATCATTATATAAATGCTCTCGATAAAGCTGACCGACGTCACCCACGTCATTATAACTTTAAATTGATCTTGCTTCAAGTATCACCATGGATAATGGCAGTCTCAAGTGTAAGCACTAACAAACACCAAGACTCCGAGTTTACATCCGCATCTTCCCACTGTCCGTATCTTCGAGAGCACACAACAAATCAATAGCATTTGAGAACGAAGTTAAAGCTAAGTTGGTTCTGTGCGGTGCTTAGAAGCTCAGGGCGACAGATCTCAATGACCTACAAGCACCATTCGTTCTCACCCTTTTCAGGCAAAGTCAGCTCGTGAGCCTCATACTATGCATATATCATCTCGATAAATTCTCTGATAAAGATAATACGTAGCAAAGACACATAAACCTACTTCTTCTGACCGAGTAGCCATCCCAAACCATCAGCCGCATCCTTGGCAAACCTGGCACTCGCACTATGAGTCGGGTAATCATACCAAAATACATGCGGCAAACCCTCGTATACAACCGTCTTGGTTTTAATACCACTCTCGAGTCGAAGTTCCCTCTCATAAATCAATGCCTCATCCCTCAACAAGTCAGCCCCACAGATCTGAAAGAACGTGGGGGGCAAGCCTCTATGTCCAGTTGGCCAAAGGAGAGGATTCCAAAGTGGCGAAACAAAGTCTGGCTCGACGGCCTTGTCATAGACCTTTGTGGACTCTGCAGTGAGCGCCATGCCATCCTTCAGCTGTTCTCTACTGTTGTAGAGAGGTTTATACTTTTCAGTCAGTGCTTGTGGCATCAGAGCAGGCGGCACACAATGGTAAAGCCCAGTGAGTGGAGGTGAGAGCTTTTCGTCACGAGCTTTGTGAGCCAAGGGAATGCTGAGATGTGAACCAGCCGAAGTCCCGCCAAAGACAAAGCCACGCTTTGTGTCGGCCTGAAGAGTATTCGCGTTCTTAGATAGCTATGTCACTGTGTGATTAGTGAAGGGAGCGCTTCTTACGGGAAAATTGACTTACCCATTTGAGAGCGTCCCAGCAATCGTCATATGCAACTGGAAACTTGACTTCTGGAGAAAGCCGGTACTCCAAGCTCACCGCCACGCAGTCATATCTTCGGACTGCTTCAACGCAATTTGGCATCTCCATCTCGGCGTTGCCTAGAATGAAGCCTCCGCCATGAATAAGGACTACAAGAGGTCGATCCGTCTTCGGCTGGTCAGTCTTGCGACGATAAACAAGCGCTCGGACTTTGAATCCGTCCCTGACGGGAATACGAATCTCTTCCTCAGACACCTCATCTTGCACACTCGATCGAAGATTGTCAGCATCCTGTTGGAAGAGGCTGTCAAACTTGGCTCGCGTTTGCTCTAGTGTAAGATGGTCGGTATCGCCAGTAAACCTCCCCTTTGTCCCATTTTTGATCATCTGTAATTTTTGTTAGTACGTATAAATATTTATAACCACAATAGACGCTCTTAACTGACATTTTGTAGCTCGTTGTCAATCTTCGCTGCCAAATGCCATGTTTCAGGCTCGTTGACGTCAAAAGTTTGAACGCTCATAGCTATGTGTGATGGGGTGATAATGCAAAATCACGATGTTAAAGCGTAAAAGCTTGTATTGGTGAGAATTAGATAGAATCCCACACGCATTAATATGCATGATTAAGATTTGTCTTTAATCAAACCGGTGCAGCTCGGTATACATAGAGTAACAAATTCTCTCCGTGCACTCAAGGTTGAATTAATTCAGGTAGTATCGGGTAAGTTCGCCAACCCGGTCGGCATTTTCAGCTGCGTGGTCGGTTAATCGAGTTGTTGATGAGCGCTAGTAGGATCGGGTTAGTGAGTGGGCCAAGTCATGATATCACCAATTCAGCGATCGGCTAATTCACTCTCGTCGCATTCTCGAGCTGCAAGCGAGGGATGGCAAGAACAGACTAACGATGATAACCTTTGTAGCTCCCTTAAGCGGGATGGAAATGAATGGTGGCCGATTGGAGTTCTCTATCTTGCCTTAATAAATTGCTTTTATATACGAAGTATCATCATGCCTTATCGCTTCCTTTCTGCATCACGTTGAAACAATTAAGTTACTTCTCGTTCCTAAGCAATCTCCGATAAGCCAGTCTCTTATATTTTCTTTAGCATTCACTCTAGTATTTTATCTACTCTATTCGAGATGTCATATACTGAGACAGAGCAGTCAGAGCTGACGCAGCAGCTTGTGCTCGAGTACGTCTACAGATGCTTTGGCACGTCGACAAGTTTGAGTCACTTGACTAACAAGGACAAATAGATGTGACCTGCTGGACCAGAGGTTCGCTGATCTGAAAAGGTCACTTGTAAAGCCTGAGAACAAACAGAAGGTGATAGAGTCATACGAGCGTCTGGTCAAGATTCTGCGCAAGGAAGTCGATCATATCGACAAACATGGAGCTGCCCTGGTTCCAGAAATTGACTTCGACGACGTCCGAAAGAATGGTATGTCACTTTCTAACCAGCAAACTCAGTGGCCCTCGGCAAGTCATGTTCTAACTTTCCGTAGGTGGCAACCTTCCTGATGATTTCATGAAGCTGGTGCATGAGCGAGGCTGTCTGATTCTTCGAAACGTCGTCAGTGAAGAGCAAGCGGTCAGTTGGGAGACATCTCTTAAGGACTACACCAAACGTCATCCAGGCGTAGGCGGTCACCCCCACCATAAGCCAGCAGCTTGGAACGTGTTCTGGACCAAAGCGCAGATGGAAATGCGGACCCATCCAAGAGTCTTGGAAGCCATGAGATGCGTCTCCAGACTATGGCACGTCTCTGATCCAACAATCCCCATTGACCTCGACAGTCAGGTCATCTACCCCGATCGAATTCGCATTCGCTATCCCAGTAATGATCCCGGACAATTTCCCTTGGATCCTCACATGGACAGCGGGGCGATTGAACGGTGGGAAGATGAAGAGAACCGGAAGAACTACGCAGCCATTTTTGAGGGCAACTGGCAAGACTGGGATGCATGGTCTGCAGACCACCGAGTCAAAGCCCAGAGTGATCTCTATCAAACAGGAACAGCTTGTTCAGTATGGAGAAGCCTTCAAGGATGGCTATCTCTTTCAAACACACAGACTGGCGAGGGCACACTACGGGTACTGCCCAGCCTGAAATTGTCTATGGCCTATATCATGCTGCGACCATTGTTCCATACTGGAGAGTACAGCGATTCTCTGCCCACGTTCCCAGGCGCCACTCCAGGCCAAACTCAGTTCTTCCCAACTGTAGAGGGCCATCCTGATCTTGACATCAAGCGGGCTATCGTCGGTATTCCACCAGTTAGACCTGGTGATTATGTGTTCTGGCACTGTGATCTGATCCATGGCGTGGATCCCACGAATCCCGGGCTTGTCGATTCAAGCGTGTCATACAACGCGTGTAATCCGCTGACACCCTACAACATTGAGTCGCTACTTACAACTCGGGACGCCTTCCAGAAAGGAGATGTTCCAATTGACTTTACGCGATCGCATGGTACGTGGGAGAGGGAATATGACCATGAAGATTGCGGAGCCAAGGTTGAGAATATTCTTACCAAGGCGGGTCTTCAGGCGATGGGTCTTGAAAGACTTGATACGAAAGAAGGGGGGTTGACACAGGGTCAGAAGGAGGTTCGCGAGATGGCTAATGCGAAGTTGGGACTATGAATAGAAGAGAGATAGGATTTAGATTGAAATGAGTGTCGCGACTTGCGTCTTTTATTATAACTGTACGATAATTTCCCCAGACCGAAATACAATTATTCCCAGACAACTGCTCTCTCAGGCGCCGGCGTCTAACTGACGGGGATGACTTCACTGTCGGTGCCATTCCATTCTGATGTTTGGGTTGCTCCACCTCGGTACCAGTTCGTCTCGGGATCTCCAAGACATTCCCCCACGGTCACAGCTAAGAAAGGATCAGTCAGACTCGTCTCAGAGTAAGAAGACACACAAAGCCTACCTCTCTTTCCACTTTGAAGAGTTGCCTGAATGATTCGAGGCAGGATATTCTGAACGGTATTCTGATGAACATCGTGCATAAGAACAATGGAGCCGCCATTGTTCAGCCCAGCGTAGAATGAAGCTATAGAGGGCTCGGCACCACCGAATGACGAGTACTGCCAATCGTTGGTGTCGATATCAGCGATAATAACCTTGAAGCCCAATTGACCCAGGACTCCAAGAGTTCTAGCATTGAAGCTAAAATAGGGAGGACGCATGTAAACAGGATACTTGCCGATGATGTTGATGAAATCGTTGCTCAGGAGCGACATTTGCTGCTCAACGTCGAAATCTGCGAGGCCTGCGAGATCTGGATGGCCGTATCTACATAACATCAGTAATTACAATCTGAAGAGATCGATATCTGGACATACGTATGCGACGCGACCTGGTGTCCTTCCTCGATCATTCTGTTCACAGTGGGTTGGTAGTCCATGATATTCCCTATGTTGTAACCATTGAGGAAGAACGTGGCCACGATTCCAGCTGAAGCAAGCTGATCGAGTACAGAGTCTGTGTACACAAATGGACCGTCATCGAAAGTGAGAGCAATGGTGTTTGGCTGGGTACAGCTGTAAATAGCAACCCCGACTGAAACATCTCTCTTCCTCGGGTATACGGGGATCGAGAGGGCGGAGGTAAGATGGCATAGAGAAGCCAGTATAGCAAGACTGCGCATTGTGAATATTTACGTTGAAGAGTATAAGAAATAAAAATAGTAAGGGAAAATGAAAAGTCGCAAATGAACGAAGACGAACTTGCATCAAAGCCATTATTATAACCTACTTATTTCCGCATCCGAGCAGCTGCATCTGTCGAGATTGGCCCAACAACAAATGCTCGTCATCGTGTATGCAAGGAGCAAGAACCAACACGATAAGGTTCTCGGGTTTCCAGAGCGACAGGGGCCTCTCGGGTGATTTTCAGGCGCTAAGAATTAACGCGGCTTCACTAAAACAAACACAATTGGCAGGGCTCAAAAACAGATCCGAAAATTGAGGTGAAGCAGCATAATCTAGACATCATTAATTAAAAAGGCACTTTTGCTTTTTCTGGAGCTATTAATTAATTGGCGCAGCCAAATTGATAGGAGTTCGTTTATCAGACTTCTGTTACTGAGGACTCGATGTAGATCCTTCTCTGTTTATCGTTGAGGGGTTTATCTCGTAGTGGGTGATTAGTGCAAGCCACATTTTTGACTCGTTTGTGCCTTTATCAACAACACGAATAAGGCGTGCTCAACAAACGCATCGCTTTGCTTTATGCTCTTAGCAATTTGGCTTAAGTTCTTCTTACTTTTGCTGTTATTGAGAAGCCCAGTATACGTTGTTGTAAAGAAAGTGGATAGTATCTCGATATTGCAAGCAGGCAAAGCATACTGGTCTAATGCTTTATCTAAAGGTTCAGTCTTATCCTGTTCAATTCACCTCCAGAGGTTGCTACATTTTCAGTATCCCTTCCAATCCTCTATCCGAGACATTTGAGTTGATGGTGCATGAGTATAAGCTTCACATGCTCATCCATCATGGTGTCAAAGGCAGGCGAGCTGCGATCGGCTAATTCTTCAAGGTGGGCAAGGGGGGATGGTAAGCGAGGTACGCACCAGTTACTCAGGTCTTGACGGAACCTTGTTAGGTTTTCCCGATCACTAGACTCTAAAGACTTACTTATTGTCAAAGCAGACAAAAGCCCGACAGGTTCTCAAGCTTGTGTCACCATCTAATTCCGACCCTAGTATATATCGCTTATCTGACTCTGTGATTTGCTGCAGCACACGAAAACATGGGAACCTCGGGCGCTTGAAAGCCTGTCTGTAACACCTTCTCTTACCGATATCTATGCAAGATACTTCAGGTCACTATAGTCTTACCCGCAGTGGTATCTCACCGCCGGGTAGTTACAGTTATCCCAGTAGGCATTCCCTGCGCTTCGCTACTCCAAGCATCACATGTCCATTCCATTAGTGACTATCCGAGATGGAGCATCAAAAACATAAATGAAGGCTCTCCCCAGGTCCCGTCGTCTAATCCCCAGGTTGTCTCAATTTTTCTTCATCTTGCGGCGACTTCTTATTATTCTTTCACTATCCCCAAGGGCAAGTTGAAGCCATGCCAAACGACAGTACGGATAAGTCTGCAATAGTATCGCAGAAGATCACGCAGAAGATCCAGGATGTCTCCCCGGCTTTCAGTAAGTTACGAGTAACTCTAAGCCTATTCCTAACTTCTTTTTGACACAATCAGTTCTAAAGGAGGGGGTCGAATGGAAACTCAAAGGACACAAAACGGAAACACGGGATGACGTTGAAATCAACACTTTGGAGCCCACTATCCAAGGCCCATACGTCCTCCTCAAGGTCCAGTATAAGACGCCCGGCTCCCGCCAAGCTCTGATTCATTGGTTCGCTAAGCGGGATATCCACCGGAAGAATGAGCAGAAATTGCTGTTATATTGGGAAAAGCAAGGAGGTCGACAGAACGACGTAGAACTTCCTTCGGATACTGTACATCTTCTGCAGATTATTGGAGAAAAGGATGTTAAGAAGGACGAGGGATATGGAACCAAGAAATACTTTATGCAGTTTGTTGGATGCCCGGAGAGTGAGGCGCAGTGGTGGCGGGCTTCTATTGTTAAGGAAGCCTATATTGAGCTATATGAGTAATGGGTCTTTTCCACGAACGACTAATTAATACATAATTCGTATTTATATTCGTATCTGGAGCCAAAATAGAGACGGAGAACAAATATTCTAGAATCTAGACTCTGAACACTGGCTTATAATACACATTCAAAACATGCATAGCATATAAATAGAGTATATTTATAGTAACTGCTCATAATGCACTTAATGTACTGTTATATACCTTGCTATTCACACGGATTAATGCTTAGCACAGCTTGATCCAAGACGTTTTCACATTCTTGCCATCGACTTGTACCATAGCACCTTTACCCGACCAGTCGGTGAGTACGACTTCTATCGATTCACGTGGAAGTAAAGTGAAATAGTTGTCCGACCACGTCAGCGGAGTAACATCGTCGCCATTTTTACCTACTAGGTTGAGCTGGACAAACACCGCGGGGACTGTAGCATTGTTCTCAACTCGGAGCTTCCAATCTCCAGAAGTCTTGTTCTTAGAAGCTGATACTGTGATGGTCGCTTGATCCATCTTGTTCAGCGCAGTGAAGTTGGCCGACTGCTTGACATCGACAGAATACCACGTAGTGGTAGTCCAGTCCACTACATCCTTCTGTTTGGATAGCCAGAACGCGTTGCGGCTGAGTACTTTCTCGCTATCATCGTCAACAAGGAGTAGGCGAAGCACGCCGACATCAGTAATATTCCTGATGGCGCTGCTTATATCGCCAATCCTTTGGGATTTATTGGGCTCTGTGGTGCAGTGAAGATTCTGTTGAGAGATATGGTTCCCCTTCAAATCCACCAAGTCGACATGTACTGAGCGCGGACCTGATTGATCAAGGGACTGATTGATGATCCAGATAAAGCTCTTGAAGTAATCGAAGGCTACATGTTCAACACGATTGGCAATCTTGGTGCCAAAATACGATCCAGCAGGGTGGAGATAGTAGTCAAATTGGTTCCAATGGAGACTCGGCCAGGCGTTATTCAGCATCCAATAGATGAGACCAGTAGCCGAACGTGAAGCGCTCCATTGGCTTGCCCAACCCTCAAACTCGGAACGTATTGCTTCGTAGTCCATCATCTGTGCCTTCATCAGGTAGTCGTCTAGAGATGTAGGCTTGCCGTACCGAGCAAACAGCGCCTTGTTGTAAATCGACCGATCGTAGAACTGTGAGGTATTTTGTGACATGTGATAGAGGCCCTTGTTTGGATTTTTCCATAAGTCCTCCATGTCCTTGTCCGTTAGAAACTTGGTGAGACTTCCTTTAGTAGGTGTTCCGACGCCGGCGCCTAGCTCGCTTCCGAATCCAAAAGAGGATCCCGACCTGTTGTCTGTCGGTTCTCTGTCAAACCAATAGACAGGTGGAACCCAATCATAAGGCCCCTCCATCTTCATTCCGGAGGGGCCAAGGGCCTTTGGATAACCACGCTTCGCAGCCGAAGAGATGATGGGGACTTGCCATCCAGCGTCATGTAAGCCATCAAGGTATATCGCCGTGGCCCGGTCATCAGGCCAATAGTCGCTGCCCACTAAGAAGGCGATCATACTTGGATGAGTTTGCATCATGGCCGCCTCGTGTCTTATGGAAGCGTTGGCCGTCTCGTAGTCAACCTCGGACCATTTTTGGGGAGGGTTCTGGGAAATGTCGTCATTGTACAGCCAAGCCTCCCACCGATCGCAGCACTCCCAACCAGCGATGATCATGATACCGAGTTTGTCAGCAATGTCGTAGAGTTCGGGATGCTCCATCTTGCCTTCCAGGCGGATAGCATTCATACCCATGTCCAGGACATAGCGTGCTATATGTCCAAATCGTTGAGGGTCCCAGCGTAGAAACATGTCAGATGTATAGCCGCCGCCTCTGATCTGGATTGGATAGCCGTTCACTTTGAACAAAGTGTCGTTGTGCGCATTGAGCTCAGATGAGATGGTTCGGATGCCAAAATTGGTACGAGGGCTGATGTCTGAAGTGTCGAACCCGATAGAGTATGTCAGCTGGACCGAGTACAGTGGTTGTTCACCCCAAGCTGCTGGCCACCAAACTTGTGGATCTTGAATCTTTGCCGGAAACTCAACCATTGTTGAGTCCTTGGCCCCGAGGTGAATAGCTTTGGTAAGTACCTTAAGGCGTTTGCCGCCTGGAGTCCTAATCTCGGCTCTAGCGATAAACTTGACTAGCTTTTTGCTCAGGTTTCGGGCCTGAGCTTTGATGGTGACGTCCGCGTGAAGGTTTTTGTTCTCCTTCGTCGGTGTATCCATATCAATGAGCACGCTTACTGGACCCATAAAGACGTCGCCTGTCTGTTTGATAGTGATCTCCCTCCAGACTCCAGTGCCATTATCAGGCGGATAAGGGTTCCAATCAACAAATCCGACGGCCAAGTGGTCTTGATAGTTTGTAGGATAGACCTTGACTACAAGTGCATTTTCCTTTCGTGCAAGAGGCGTGATATCAAACGTATGGCCGCCGTAAGAACCAGACTGGGTGACGTTGTCGGCGATTTGCTTGCCATTGAAGAACAAGTCTGCAGCGGGGGTGATTCCGTTGGTTTGAAGGAAGTAATGGTGCTCTGATGACACGTACCCAGTTGACAAGCTGAATTGGTTCCGATACACCCAGGGAACATGGAATGGGCTCTGGTCGAAGTGGTCAAGGTTATCAGAGTACCAGAGCCCATCAGGCCCATCTGTGGAATAGGTGCCTTCGACCAAGAGGCAGGCCATCAAGGTACATCGGGATACAGACGCATGATGCCAGGACGAAGTGTCGATGCCCAGCTCGGAAAGGGCAGCAGGGCTTTTGGAGACTTTGTGCAATTGTTGAAAGTCCCAATTGGGGATTGCATCCTGTTGTCCTGGGACAGTGGCCAGAGGGTTGTCGTAGATAGCGGCCGCAGCCGTGCCAAAGAGGAAGGGCAATGCGATCATTTTATGGCTATCAACTCAATGTTTTCACACAAATGAAAGGTCAAGCGTTGTGGAACACTTACAGCGATACTGATCTGGTGCTTTATCCCCGCACTATGGTTAGGTAATCCGTTGTACTACCCCAAGATTGCTACGTTACATTACCACTAAGCTAAATGTATCTACTCCGTAGAGGCTTATAAGAGTTGCTACTTATAAGTTATATAATAAGGCCTTTCACTACAGCTATAGTTTTAAATCTCTTAATTAAACTGTAGCTTTGTTAAGGACAGCCAGTATTTGTCAAGAAATTTTACAGTAGTATACGGGTTGCTGGTTTGTTATTGGAATGTAAGTAGACGGTATTTAAATAATTACATCCTCAAGGTAGGCAAACAGGTATGCCGTGGCCATAGGCAATATTTACTCCCCCCTCTCCTCCTCCCCACCTAGATACTTCATCATACCGTTCTCTATATTTCGGGTTCCCCTCCCCAAGTTATCGCGTTCCTCATCGCCCTTATCATGTTTAATCTTCCATCTTGTCCCATCATCCACCGTCTTATATGCAGCTGCCTGCATAGATATATGCTTCTAAGTAACAAGAAAAGCTCATTGAACTTTACCATTTTCAGGACCAGGCCTTGTTAAGGTTGTTGCCAAAGTTGGCATCAATGAAAGGGACATTGGCGCTGCCCCAAGGCTTCTTAGGATCACCAGATGGGCCAGTGATCAGGCCCTGTCGGGCTGCAGGAGTCATAGCAGCCCAGTCGTAGATCCATCAAGTGCGTCCGGGACTAGTCTTGAACTGCAGTTCATGATTCTTGCCAAGGCTGGTGAAGTGCTCAGCCATGACATTATTGCCACTTCGCTGGGGTTTCTTGGTCTTCTTGTAGTCGCCGTGTCCCGAGGCGGCCGCAGCGTAGAGTGTAGCCCCGGGAGACTGGTAGTTGTAGATGAAAACAACAACGTTCCCCAGTCGTGGCGATGACCGCTGACAAGGTTGCCATCAGCAGGCTGATCCTCGGGCCAGTACCAAGCGTACATAATTGCAAGCTTGCCGTTGTGCATAGCGGCACGAGCATATGTCTGTCCTTTGGTGGTCTCTTTGCAGCCACCAGTCTTACTGCCGCTGTCCAGGAGTCCACCACTATTAACGAGGTTAGCTACAAGACATATCTCGTATGAAAGGTGACTCGATCACATACCTGACAGTGCCGTTCGTGTCAACGGCAGTGTATGGCTGACAACCGTCAGCAATGTGGAGGAGAGGCTGCCATCTGTCGATGGCGGCGCCGATTGAACCTCCCTCGATTGTCTTCTTGACAGGGTTGAGGGAATCGTGGTTGACTACGGCGCGGGCATGGAGGTGGTTGAGGGCCTCGGAAGGCGCCGCCATGCCCGTGGCAGCAAGGGCAATAAGGGCGTTGAAGATTGTCTGAGGATGGATTTTGTGTAGAAGTAAAAGCTGTTGTGAGCTCGGGTTCGTTTTAATGTTTGATGTGAAAGTGAGGTGATGGAATTGTGATGTTGCTTGTGATGAAGAGGGAGATTTTGATCAGAACGACGAGAGTGACTCTTATTTATAGCCCTTCTCGATACCGAGAACGCTCTCTATACGCCAAGGCCTCACCTTCTTGTGATGTCTATACGAACTTGATTATGCTACGGTGAGTATATGCTTGATAGCATCCACGTATAGTAGTCAGACAGGGAACATCAGAGAGTGTTTATTGTAGTGTGTGTGCAGAGATGCAGTCTCGAGGTTATATCCCTTTATATACCTCTTAGTCTCTTCCCTTTATAATGCCCTAGGGCTTATAATAAGATTTATTAGTTATTATAAAAGCTTATAGGTAAAAGCTTATATTAGGGGGAAAAAAATATTATATTGTTATTTATTATCTGTGTTTGCAGCCTAAAGCTTAACCTTATAGGCCGCAGTCATCCTATAGTTCAGAGAGTGTTTACACACTAAATTTAGCCCTGAGAGGCATATAGGCTAATCAATGGGTCAACCTTGATAGAAAACGAGGCTTGGCTCACCATCAATCGATGGACCACTTCAAAAGTTCGTTAAAGCTTAGTATCAGCATTGGTGTTTTACTTTCTGGTGCGGAATTAGGCTGGCCAGAGCGTGGTTGTCGGCGAGTCAGTGCCTTGTCAGTTTAACGAGAGGCTCGAGCGTCGACATTGCGAGATACGATGCCTCTACGCCGGCTTGACAGGCGCCTGTTAACGTTGTTAAAGCGGTAACGCGAATTTGTAAGGCAACTAAGCGTTCCAATTGCGAGGCTGATATAAGTCTATGTCTGAATTAAGATCTGCCACTTTGTCTTCTCATGTCACTATCCACCATTGAACTCGGTACTAGAAGTAGTCATCAAAACACCCAAGCCCCATATTTCAATTACAAATCACATCAAACCACGGTCGCGCCAGTGCTCAAGTTCCAGTTTCGGAGTTTAGCAAGAACCCGGAAGGACGTCAGATCAGACCACGTGCTAGCTTCTTCAGGGAATAGATTTACAGGAACTGTATGCGCGATCTTATCTTAGTTTAAAGTTTTATTCTAGTTAAACGCCGTGTTAGCGGAACGGTGAAGTGGAGAAAACTGACGTAGAAACAGAAATTAGCAGGGAAGATGAATCTGATCTAGATGCAAAAGTACTTACTGCTCGGCAGTTATACGATATCCGTGTTATAACAGTGTAATTAGCTTTGTCTAGAAGGCAAGAGAGCTAGAGTTACTGAAGAATTTGCTAGAAAAAAGGATACCTATATAAAATTAATATTAACCAGGCTATAGCTAGAAAATAGCTTCTGTTTAGAATCTCGCGAAATAACACCTTTATATAAAGAGAAAAACGCTTCTTTCTAGAAATAACCTAGTCTGGTATATCTTTATATAGTGCTCCAGGCAATCGGTATTTATTCTCGGGATGCGCTACGTCGGCTTTTGTCGACAACTGTCTCCAGCGCGAGCTTCCTATGTATGTATCCAGTTAGTCTATAAAGAGTCAGCCCACCTTCATGAACAAAAAGGGAACAGCGAGTAAGGTTACTTCGAGTCTATACGCGGGTTCGGGATGGGTTTGAGATGTCACTTTCCTTTTCCGTCATCGGCAGAGGGGAAAAACATCTTGAGTTACGAGACTGGACAGTTATACATTTCTATTCAATGGCAGTGAAGTGTCAAGCATATGCGACTACACAGCCTTGATTCTATGGCCATCACTGACTCGTACTTTCTGAGGCTCCTGGCTAGGCGTTCTACCGCATTGCGAGATCCTGAGTGCATGGCTCATCAGCATGGAACCAGGTATCAATCAACAGGCATTGTGAACTAAGAGTCTAGGAATCGGTAAGCCCGGTATAACTAATACTTATTTAGTCTCTAGATGCCGGGAATACAGTCGGAAACGTGGAGAGATCCAAGCATCAAACACAGGCGGGCAGACACATAACGCAGCAATTGCGTCAGAATATGATTCGTCGTTACACGCGTTGATCTCGATGAGAAAGAGCAGTGCCTGGGTTGGACAGTAGTCACTTTTAGTTATCAGCTACAGAGTACAGACTGTGGATATCCTACTCAGCGAAAGTGATAACTACTAGGCAGATTACGACCTGTTAGGCATTTAGTCCGCCTACTGTCCAACTTCCCAATGATACCAACACGAGCTTCCTAAAAAGGATCGCTGGTAGAAGCAAGGATTACTTGAATCCCATCGCTTTTTAGCGAATCAGCACTGAAAAATCTGCCAAGGTACAAGTTTAGTGCCGTACCTTTTCCGCTTCTGCTTTTCCGATCCTGCTGCTTACAGACCATTCAAACATCAGAGTGGAAGCTATTTATCCACCATAAAGATCGCATTGCTTTGCAGATCTGGTGACTTTCAATTAAGCTTAATTTTACCCCGCTCTATCCCAATCTCTATGAAGATCATAGTATGATGTTGCACTGATATTCTCGAAGTTTAACTGGAGGTAAATTAGATGATATTGATGTATGAGAATGTGATAATTCGGAAAAGTCAGGTTCTCAATCTGACTATCAGGTTCAGGCATATATGTAGCAAATAGCTTTACTGTAAAGATAAGTATTTAAGGCACTTACCAACATATGTAAAGTTTATATATTTTATGAAGCTTACCTCTTATTTGTTTTCATGCTCTGCAAGTGATCATGCGGGCGTCCCTCCTTGCTTTTGGCTTCATAGCCAGCACTGCATTTGCATCCCGCACAACTCTTCCACAAGGATGGTTCACTTTCCAGCCCGGTGAGAAGCTTAAGCCTACCCAATTCCACGGCCGTCCACGGTATCTCACTTGGATGGCCGACTCTCAGATGCAGCACGGAGTTGAGCCCACTCTTGCTTACACCGTCTCTGCATACTACTCCGGAATCCTTCGTGCTTATGAGCGAACCGGTAGTAAGAAGTATTTTGACTATGTCAAGCGTGGCGCGGATATCCTTTTATACCCTGAGCATGATGGCACTGTTCTTATGTATAATAATAGCAACTCAATTGATGATATTCGGATCGGTCATACATTCTTGGATATGTATAATGCAACGGGAGACGACATTTATAAGAAGGCGGCAACGCACATGCGGAATCAGATTGATCGCACAGGCCGCACGCCTGATGGAGGTTTCTACCATCGGTTTCCGGCGTATATCGACCAGATGTGGCTTGATGGCTTCTATATTCTGGATTTTTTCTACGCGCGCTGGACCCACGAGTTTGAACCCAATAACAATACCGCATGGGACGACATTGCTCTGCAGTTTGACCTCATCGATGCAGGCACGCGGTCAAGCAACCATACCAATGGTCTGCCTGTTCATGGATTCGATTACAGCAAGACTCAGGTCTGGGCTGATCCTGAAACTGGAGCTGCACCCCATGTTTGGAGTCGCGGTGTAGGTTGGTACATCATGGCGCTAGTGGACACTCTCGATTACTTTCCCGAAAAGCACAAAGGACGTAACCGCCTGCTTAAGTATCTCCGAACCCTCGCTGATGCGCTTGTGGTATCCCAAGACAAGGCCACCAAGGGCTGGTGGCTCGTTATGGACCCTGGTTTGGAACACAAGTCCGGCAACTACATTGAAAGTTCAGGAACAGCCATGTTTGTCGCCAGTCTTTTCAAGGCTTCTCGCATGGGTTATATCAAGGGTGACAGCTATCTGAAAACAGCTTTGGATGGTTATGGTTTGATGACTACTGCCTTTGCTCAGCCTCGCCCGCATGACGGTTCGTTGGCCTGGGAGTGGACTGTTCAGACAGGCAGCTTGAGCTCCAATGGCACATTTGAGGTATGTTTCTCGTTACTACTGCTTTGGCGGCAACTTACATTCTGTAGTACTACACCAGCATGCCTCTATTTGAGAACGATCTCAAGGGCGTGGCCACATTCTTATTTTCAAGCCACGAGTATGAACTATACCGCACTAAGGCTTCGTTGGATGTAAATCGCAAGGCTTTAGTCAGCAGAGTGAAACATTGATCCGCTCATCAATGACGAGCCAGAGAGAAACGGACAGATGTTTATCATTCCATTTATCCGTAAGATGCGGGGGCTTTTGTCTGGAGCAGGGATCGGTGCTGATAAAGGTTATTGTCTAAGTAAATCTGGGCAAGGAATCGCAAGTAAAGTTCGGCCTCAATCTTAAGTGACAAAAAGACTAAAGCAACTTGAGATAAGTTTAGCATACATTTTACGGAGTCTATCTAATACACTGCACTGGGGTCTGATGACTTTTACTCCTTAGGGGTGACCTGCCCTTAACACCTAGTTAGGCGCGGAAAACAGATGGAATCGTCAGAAGAGTCCGGCTCCTGATGACCCGAGCAAAGTGGGCCAAAGACTAACCCCCGCATTAGAAGTCAATTACTCCAGGATCGAGTTCATCGATGAAGACCAGATTAATTGGTGGGAAACTGGAATGCCCAAACAGTTGAATGCCCGAGCTTTACTGTTTAAAAGACGTCGTGACCCATTCTTGAACCAATATCAACCAGTCAAGTTCGGCCGACGTGATTTAATATAAAGCTCTTGCTCTTGGCCAAATTCCGGGTTTACCAGACGTCCCAGGTCACAAGTCTCACGACCCAAGGCCTTTTACTAATGTTAAAAATGGCACCTATCGAGGAATACACTAGAAGCAGTGTAAAGAGGACTTTTTCTCGGTAATTCCTTCTGCTAAGCTTACTGTTAGTAACCTTGACTATATATTATTACTGCTAGTATGAGCAGAACCTTTTTTACTAGCGGTATCCAGTGCCTATAAGTACAGCTCCTTCTTTCTATCTAGCTCGTTTCCTGCATTGCATTAAATTCGACATTAAACCAGAACTCACTAAACTATATTAAGCAAGTCCTAAACCCCGCTGAGGGAGTGTTTAAAGGTATATGAGGCATTTGAGGTATTTAAGAAGTCGAGAACCGGCGTTAGAGATAGAATGTCACCTTTATAAGGCCTCTTAGAAGCTCGTCAATACACACTTTTCATCTATTGCAAAAATGCCAACGTCTCGCCAGGCTGTCGCTAACCGCTATGGTAAAATCGCTGATTACGAGAACACTCGATTAGCGACCCACCCAATGGAACGCGAGCTTACATTGCGTGCTATTCGCCAAGCCCTAAATACCTCCGAAACTGCTGAGACTGAGCGTAAACGTATCGCAGACGTAGGAGGCGGCCCGGGAAAGATAGCTTTTGCACTTGCTGACCAGGGCCATCATGTCGATCTCATCGATTTGAGTCCCGACCTAATCCGTCTTGCAGAACTCGAGCAGGATCAGCGCAGCGCAAGTGCTGAGAACACAGCACTTCTTGCGAGCATCAGCGTAGGCGACGCTTTGGAAGCAAATACTTTGACCAACGACTCCTATGACGCCGTTCTTCTCCTGGGTCCTCTCTATCATCTCTTGGAGGAGCCTGAGCGAAAGAAGGCGGTCGAGAACGCTCTGAGGCTTGCAAAGCCTCAGGGGGGACTCATCTTTTGCGCGTTCGTCAGTAAGGAAGCTCACCTGAGGGATGTCGCAATGCGCGACCCCGCGCGGCTTGTCAAACAAAAGGACTTTTATGCTGCCTATGTACGTGTTATCAACCATGGCACCTCTCAATAACATACCTGACACGAGCACTAACACTCGCCCGTGATGACCAGCTCGCGGACGGCCGTTATGAAAGATTCAACGAGGGCCTTGAGGCAGAAGTACAATCGTTCCACACGGACAGTGGCAGCATACGTAGTTTCTTTCGACATTACTTCACTGACGTAGCAGAGCTCATCAGTCTGCGCTCTACAGAGGGGATTCTCGGTGGTGGGCTTGATGCCAAGCTTATTGATGCTGATAGTGAAGTCATAGAGGCGTGGGCAGATTTATTGTTTAAGGAGTACTCTGAGAAAGAAGAATACCTTGGATGTGCAGATCATTTACTTGCTGTCTTACGGAAGAAGTAAATAAATCACATATCTTTATATTTGTAAATCTCAGTAGCACGGTTGAGAGAGATACTAGAGGAGCAAGTCAATCGAGTATCTCAATCTGGTTAATATGGATATTTATAATCGGTAGTCAGATTAAAGACGTACGTCCGGCATGGTGCATCATTTGCCAACACCGTTGTATACCAATAAGTTTGGAACTCCCTTAACATCTGTGATCTTATCCTTGATCGCCAGCTCCTTGAGTCGCGACCAAATCTGAGCCGGGGTGCGTGAACCTTCCAGTGCGAAGAGATAGGCAATGATGCCTGCAACATGCGGAGAGGCCTCTGACGTGCCGCTTGCAATGTATGTTGCTGAAGCAGATGTGGGCCAAGCTGATGTAATTTCTTCACCTGGAGCAAAAACGTCACACGCTGACCCCCAGTTGGACGAAGCCCATCGTTGATAGTCTTTGTTGCTGGCCGCCACCGTGATAACGTTAGGTTGATTTGCCGGGCTGCTTTTTGAAGCATCTTCGTTGGCATTCCCCGCGGCTGCGACGACAGGAATTCCAGCGTCAATAGCTTTCTGTACCGCCTCATTGAAGATGACCGAGTTGGCTCCCGACAAGCTCATGTTGATCACAGCCTTGCCAGCTCGGTTCTTTGACACAACGTCATTGACTGTCCAGCTAAGTCCAGACAGAACGCCACTGGAGGAGCCACTATCATCGCCTAGGACTTGCACATCCACAACGGTCGCCTTTTTGGCAACTCCGTATGTGGCACCGTTGACGATGGCGGCGACAAGCGTGCCGTGCTGCTTCTTGCTCGAAATACCTGACGTGTCTGCACCGAACACAGCGCGGCCTTGAAATTCCTCATGCTCGCGGTAGATGCCGCTGTCTAGAACATAGACAAATGTCCCTGCCCCAGCTGTTGAATCGTAGGTGTATAAGGCCTTGGAGGATGGGGGATTGGCGTTGGAAATTGCGGAGAGACCCCAAGGAGGAGATTGCTGTGTGACTGGTGAGGCAATAGTAAATATCTGTTCGGGTTCAACATGTAAGACCTATATTAAGTCAATTCTGTGCATTGACACGAGATGTTCACCTGCTTACACTGGAGTTGGCCTTGATAATCTTGATGGTATCCTCATCAAAAGAACCTGAGTAGCCTTTGAAACCAGGGAAACTAAATGTCGTGTCAATTCCATCAGACTCGGCGCCACGACGGGCAAGAGCTTGTCCGTGCACATCCGACACCCATCGAGCGTGCAGATCAAGGTCAACGTTGGCAGTTGGCTTGAGCGCGACGATGAATTTGCTGGCCACGAGGCCCTTGCTATCCTTGTTTGAAGGAAGAGCAAGGGCGACGGTGGCAAGACCAAGGGAGACCACAGTCTTATATAACATATTAGCAAGTTCAGAAGGATTATGCAGCACTATGAATCTGACAGTGGCGGGTTATTCTTTTTTATAGAGGCATGAATTCTTGATCGGCGTCTGTACTGGACCCCGGAGGACAGGTTATCACTCTTAGCTGCCATCATAGTCTATATGTCCGCTCTAACCCTGGTAGTTATCACCGTTGCAATCACTGCCAAGGACGGAGTCCACCTCCTTACCTTCCATTTCAGGACTAGTAACCCTGTAGCTATGGCAGTTGGCGTAAAGTCTTTGGCAATACCCAGTTGATTCGTGCTTTAAATACGACATTACAACATTCCGATACGCGGGTCCTGTTGAACCATGGTTCTCATCATACGAGACAAGTCTGTTAACAGCATAAGACACTTTTCCAGTTCTGATATTGGTGGCTTTTCTTCAAGCTATAATATCACCTTTAACCCAAATCTATTGTAGATATAAACACTAGTTAATGCTTGTATTATATAGGCAAGTTAACCTTTTAAATACTAACTATACTCTTAAGTAACTTATAAGCTTTAGTTATATCTTTTAAAGTCTAACAGGACATATTAAGTTAGGGTTTACTCTTTATAACCATTATCCTATCTGGCTCTACCTAGAGTCTAATTAACTATTCGATGCTAGTTACCCTAGACTCCAAGCACGAGATTTCGTGTTTCATTTAAAAGCCCCACTAAGGGTTCATGCCGGAACTAAGATCTGCCGGGGACCAGATAAGATAAGATAAGCCAGGACAAGACATTTTTCCACCCCGCTCACTCCACGCAGGTCAGGCTCATCGGCGGTCAGGTTTCAACATGGCCAGCCCAAGGCCATCGCACGGCCCTTCAACATCTGACAAAACACCTATTCCCGAGCCTTATAATCGCAGTTCTCGGGCAGTCTGCAAACAGCTGCGTCAAATCCAGAAGGCATGTGGCCAGTGGCCTTGGGAATTTCTTCCTGGCCGGATACCCGAGACACTAGATAAACACATGCTAAGCCCGCTTGTTGCGGCTGTTGAATTCGCGTGTGATGATGAGCACAATGTCACTCTATCTGAGCTGACTGAATGGCTAATGGGTCAGAAGGGAGATTGGGTTTTGACATCAACACAGTCAACTAATGCGCTGGAATGGGTTACGTATACCCACGACAAAAGGGCGAACAGGAGAAGATCTACTCATAATGGGATTGATGGCGGGAGACCATCTTCGCGAACAAGGAAGAGGCAACACTCAAATGACGAGGTGACACTTCCGCGACCTCCACGGTCAAACACACAGTCGCGCCAAAAGAAGCGGGGGACCGAAATCAGATCGCCGACTGCTGACAATGTGGCTGACGTTGAGGCTCAATCTGAGATCAGCCCTGAGCCTGAGCGTGACTCGGAGCCCGAGCCCGAGCCTGAACCTCAACCTGAGATCGAGCTGGACCATGACATGGAGATGGATGTTGATGAGAACAACACCAACCACGATGCTGATGAGAAGCCAAACAGAACCCGCAGAAGGACCGATGATAAAACCCTTGAAGTGAGCCTTCGAGTTCCATTCCCTTGAGAGCAACTAACCATAATCCAGGAAGCCATCGCAGCTTCGGCTCGTCGTCTCGAAGAAGGTCGTGACAAGCTCAAAGAATATGAATATCATCTACATACCGAGAGAGAAGACTTGAAAGTGATAGAAGCCCTGCGATCAGAAGCATCAGAGTCTCACGAAGCTGCCATACAAGAATGGAGAGACGCCGTCCTGCAAGCAGACACAAAGCAGAACGAACTCCAACAGTTCCAAAACCTCGCCCAGTCCTTCTCCCGCGATACACAAGCTGCCCTAGAGCAGCACAGTCAAAGCCTGCGAGAGCTAAGCGACCAAGCAATCGAAGATGAGAAACATGCTGAAGACGAACTCCGAGCACGACGTCGTGAATTCTGTATCCTCGAGGACAAGAAAGATACAAAGGAGGGCATCATAAAGAAAATATCAGCACGGACCAGGCGGTATCAAGATGAAATCGATGCGGAGGAGGGGAAGCATCAGAGGTTACTTGCGGAGCATTATCTGGAGCTTTTGAGCAATGATATCATACAGGGCATTTCTGTTGCTGATATATCATATGCGAGGATTCTGGAGATCAAGTTAGAGCGGGATCAGAGAATTTGGTATGAACGGAGGCAGATGGATTAGCATGGTAGCGATTCCTTTTTGCGTTATGTTTTTGCTCTATAGAGGCGATTTCTTTTTGTATTTCATCACTACGACATGGAGGTAGATAGACTGTCACATTTAATTGAAGGGACTAATCAGCTCAAGGAACTCGATTGTACTGAAATTACCGATCCTCTATATAGCAGGTATGCCCTTTTGAACAGGACATCGTAGATGAGGAACCCGAGGGGTCGATTTAATATCATATACGCAGTGCTTTTGATGTCATCTGATCCCCTCAGCCTACGCCAATACAGACAGCGCTCGTATTACAAGCCAACCGCTTCATTGATGTAAAGGTTTTGTTAACAAGACTGTTCGGTATCTCCATCATACTAGGGTTTCACTAATTACCGATAGTTGAACTTGATGGGAACTGAAGGTGTTGGCCAGGTAGATTTAAGCCGAGCTCGCTTCCGTTGCTATCCGTGAAGTCTTGTTCGCCGATATGCTAGCTTAGTAGCAAGGATCTGTCGGGTCAGTGCTTGAGCGGCCCCGTCCGGGTAAGTCGGTAGTCTAGTACGGAGTAGTGAAGACAGATTGGCTTCGAGAAAGGAGCTTGAGGCTGATCACAATTCACCTGAATGACAAGATCATAGTGACTAGCAATGGACGTGTGATAGGGTGCCATTGTTTTGGAAGCGGATTGACGCAACCCTGTAAGAAAGATATTGCATGGACTGACAGCTTGAGTCGCGTGCTCAATGCCAGGATTCTTTACATGCTTTCATTTGCTAGTCGGTAGTGCCACTAACTGTGTTTCTCTCTGGCCCCTGTTCGCGGCAACACGGCATATCAAGGTTTGTTGAATTATCTAAAGACAATTATCTTGGATCGCAGATATTATGTAATGATAACACCAAGAGTTGATATGCGTGGCGTACCAAATCTTTGACAATAAACGGCCAGCCAGAGATTGAAAATGTCAAACATGATCCTCGCGACTATTGGAGGCTAATTTCTCAAATGGGAAGGTTGTTTATTTCCGTCAGCGCGAGGCTGCTCCAGACTCCAATAACTTGTGTCGATCCCCCTAGATTGTGGGGTTAGTGGCGTCGACCTGTGATGTCGCTGTTGCTAGCGTATTGGCAACGAGAAATTTGTGATGGCTGCGTACGGAGGAAAGGAGCCGGCTCCGCTAACTCGGTTCATTACAAGCAGAGAGTTAAAAGACTGTTAAGTCTCACACGCGTGAAGCACGTGAACAATAAAGTGAATATGCCGCCTTGAACACCCTTTCTCCAGATCTCGACCCTGTCTTCTGCATGCCACCACGGCACGGCGTCTGAACCATGCATCCGTTGCTTTTGCTGGCGACATGGACTTGGTTCATGAGCCAGGTTCTTTGCAGCAATCTTTCCACATTTGTGACTCAGCTTCCCAGCTGCGCGGTACGTGGGTCAACATAACAGGAGCACTCAGACGCTAACCCGCTGATTCCAGGAGAGTTGTGTTCTGGACTTCATCACGGATTCTTCATGCGGGATAAACGCAACATGTCTCTGCACCGATCCAAAGCTCAAAGACGACGTGCTGCCATGCGTTGAGAAGCATTGTCTGCCCAGAGAAGCTCTCGGTAAGGAGTGAATATTGATGTGTCATTTTTACGTACTAATAAAATTGAGTTTTACAGCCGCGATAAATCTGACCTCGGTGGCATGTGATTTCCCCATTCGCGACAAACATGAACAGTTCAATATCCTCACGGTCACGTTAATTGTTATTACTGGAATTACAGTTGCGCTTCGATTTATTGAAAAGATACGATATGGGCCTGGACTCCAGGTTGACGATTACGTTATCACGGGCGCTTTTGTAAGTACTCTTTGGCCATACCGTCTTGTGATTGCACGCGCTTATCGGTTTTATTTATGATTAGCTGGTCAATTTAGGCAACTCGATTGTATGTTTGCATGGCCGTATGTATCAATTTCCCATCTTAAACTGATGATCATCATACTTATACTGCTATTAGTCTCTGGGAACGGCCTAGGGCGAGATGCATGGAGATTTAGTCCAGACACAATTACATCTTATCTATGTGTTCGTATCCCAATATATTGCTTCGGGTATGGTCACTAACGGGCCAAGTTCCTCTACGCTGGTCAAACCCTTTACGCCACAGACGTTTTCGCAACCAAGATCTGCGTCCTCCTCTTCTACCTCCGAATATTTCCTGGAGTTGTAATCCGAAGGTGCTTTTCAACCAACAAAGTCAACGACGAATCGCGCTAACCTCTCCAAGGCTGATATGGGGAACTGTTGGAGTAGCAGTTCTGTGCATGGTTATCTTTGATCTACTAGCACTTACGCAATGTCAGCCCATTAGCTTTTATTGGAAGGGCTGGGACCGATTACATAAGGGCCATTGTATAGGAATAAACGGATTGGCGTGGGCCATTGCTGCAGTTGGGATTATTCTAGATTTCTGGATGCTTGGGATCCCGATCTCTCAACTGATTCATCTCCAGATGAAATGGAAGAGAAAGCTTGCAGTTGCCTCAATGTTCGGCGTCGGCACTTTGTAAGCAGGAGCCCATCCATTCTCTACTGTGCTTGGTCACTGACCTTCTAATAGTGTGACAGTCGTCAGCATCCTCAGACTGCGTTATCTGGTAGCATTTGGCAATTCCTCCAACCCTACATGTAAGCAATCGCGCATTCTCCCCATAATCAACATCATGGTCTAATTCAGGTCACAGGGGATAGCTTTTATACATGCTACTGGTCCGTCATAGAACTAAATGTCGGCATATGGTGCGCTTGTATGCCAAACCTTCGGGTTCTAATGCTCAAGACATTTCCAAGACTGCAAAGCTCAGTCGATGCAACCCCCAGAAGCCAGCAATACAATTCATCTGCAGCAGGGCGGCCGATAAGAGTATCGAGTAATACGCCAGGTCTAGCTGAAAACGCTATGTATAGAGTGAGATCGGATCAGGGGCGCAAGGTCGACGGTTCTTCAAGCACAGCTGAGTTGGTTGAGATGTCGAGGTTCACCAACGAAACCAGAAGTAGTCTAGCATAGGTGGTAGCTTAGCTGAGTTATGGCTCGCGGTTATATCGTCCGCTTTCAATAATTTGACCAAGCACTTATGCCCTTGTGAGTCGGGTCTTCCGAGTAACCTAGGGTATCCCAGGTTCAGCGGAAATTCCGGGGCACACAACCTCAGTTATACGAATTGGTCCTAGCATAGCAGCGATAAGATCAATTTCCCTGTATGGGCGCTAATGCTGACCCCCGCCTTCTTTTGTCTGGGGAAATGACCGTGCCGTGTATCCGTAGTACTGCACTACCCCGCAAAATCAGAAGATCTGCTTTAGGCTTCAGCCTCATGTTGAAATCCTGGAGTTGGGTGCACAGTCTCTTGTGCCCATCTCGGACATCCCGGTTGGATCGATAGAGATAAGCCAGGAAGGGACAGGCTGCTGCAAGTTGTATATAGACTAAACAGCCCCCTCGAATGCACCATTGGATGCAGGCTACTCACCCTTGACTCTGTTTTCACCTATACAACAATCTACATCATCTCAGACAGGATGGAGGACGGCGAAAAAGTCTCCATCTCTCATAATGAGATGCCGTCACCGCTCGTGGAGGAAGAGCCGGCTGGTGACTACGAGGTGCGATGGAAGACGCTCATGGCTGTGTTCGCTCTATCAATGGCGAACTGTTGCGCTGCCATAGCCAATACGGTATGTTTTACCTTTCGAGCATTGCCATTCCTGGCGATACCTGAACTTATCTAATATCTTGTACACAGACCAACACCATTATTCACTTCCAAGTCATGGATTTAGGAGGCGCCACCAAGCAAGCATGGATTTCGAATGCTAATCTTTTGGTGACCCTGGCCTTCGGACCGGTCTTGGTAAGTTCTTAACCTTCATTCTAGTGCTGAAGGTCCAAAGCTGACTATGATAAGGGCTCCTTGAGCGATCGGTTCGGCAAGAAATGGTTCATCGTTGTAGCAAGCATCATCGGGATCGTCGGCTCCGTGGTATCTGGCTCGGCTAAGTCAATCACAACCATTATCATTGGCAACATTTTGACTGGCCTCGCCAATGCGGGATGTGTAAGTCGACCCCATCTCTTTTGCACCATCGCCATCAACACGAATATCCCCATACTGACAACACGTCATGCAGATCATGGGTGTACCTGCGGGCCAAGAAGTGACACCCAACAAGCTCCGTCCTTGGACAATGGGCTTCTCCCAGACTCTGGCTAGCTGTGCTGTCATCGCCGGTACCCTCGGTGCAGGTGCTTTTGTAAAGTACCAGACCTGGCGTTGGTCTTACTACCTCAACGCCTTCGTCTACGGCACCACAACCGTACTGGTAACCTGCTTTTACCATCCTCCGCCCACTACCCTACGCCGACAACAATCCCGCCTAGACGCCCTGTTCGCACAAGTTGATTACTTCGGAATAATGCTGTTCGTGGGGTCCATCGCTTCTATAATGATCGGCTTGACCTGGGGAGGAAACACATACCCATGGAGTTCCAGCCAGGTCCTCGCATCCTTAATCGTCGGCTGCGTCGGTCTTCTTGCTTTTGGACTTTACGAAAGGCTCTTCACGCGCCAGGGTATCTTCCATCACGACATGTTCGTCTCTCGCAACTTCCCGATCCTGTTGTTTGTCTGCGTTGTTGATGGCATGCTTCTACTGGGTGTCAATGTTCTCTTTGCGCAACAGATTGCCTCAATGTTCACCACAGATGCCGTCAAGATAGGCACTATCCTCACTCCGTACCTGGCGACTTCAGCTTTTGGATGTTTGCCTGCAGGTATATTGATGGCACGAACTAAGTCATACAGAACAATTCTGGTAGCTTCACTGATCTGGTGCAGCCTGTTTGTTGGTAAGTCACAGGACTCCTCATTTAGGATGGCCTTGGTCCGACTTATCTGAATGATGTCTAACATTGATGACTTTAGGCCTTATGGCACTGCTTAACCCTAGCAGACTATCCTGGGCATACGCGTTCTCCGCATTGTTCGGGTGCGGAACTGCCGTAACCACAGTCATTCCAGGTAGGAATTCCTTTGTCTCTATGCCAAGCACTTACTGATGTTGATATCACCAGTCGTTGCACTGTCTCTTTCCGTTCCCTCCTACTTGCTCGGTACCGCAGGAACCCTCAGCGTGTCCGGTCGTGCTCTCGGTGGAGCCGTCGGCATTACCATCTTCACATCCATCTATCACAACAAGATGGGCACCGCCCTACCAAAAGCCGTTGGCTCTGTTCTTGCAGCCGCGGGCCACTCACGCCTACTTCCAGACGTGCTGGGCGCCATCAACAGCCAGAACCCGACGGCCTTGTCACACGTTTCTGGTTTGCCAGCGTCACTGATCCCCGATGTCCTCGCCGCCTACGATCATGCCAATACGTACTCGTGGAAATTTGTATGGATTGCTATCTCCGTTGTCGTGGCTGCAAACGCAGTAGCCGCGTGCTTCCTCAAGTCAGTTGCTAGTCAGATGAACAGCCATGTTGAGTCTGCTCTGGAGGATTCGGATGTTCGCCGGAAGCAGCTGCGCGATATTTAAGGCTATCGTTCTGGTGACGGTAGGTCAGGTTGAAGGATGATAGCTTTGGTTTTTTCCTTTCTAATTTGTTTTAAGCAACTAGCAATCTTTTTAAGAAGCATCCGGATGTTTGTTCCCTTTTAGTCTCGGTTCGTCGTAGGTATACTTCATTTTTTACAAAAGACCTGAACCCTATACATGAATGTGAGAAGCAGTTGCTTGTACTTTGGGCCCTGGATAATAAGGGAACGATACGCGCATCCGATGTGGGATGTGAATAGACAAGTACGACAATGAGCGGATTTTCTGAGATATTTGTCCGAGTACGTAGCTTCGAGCGTGCTTGACCAGACGCCACTTTGGTCCTCCAAGCTTCATCAACTAGAATTGAAGGAAATGTGCAAGGGTAGCTATTGCCTCTATGAAATCATGGCTATAGCTTATTGCTCACCCGCTGGTCTTCTAATGCGCATAAAATCCCCAGTCTGATAAAGCAGAGAGGGGGTAATAGTCGCGATCTTCCAGAGGCCACTCACGCGGACAAACTTATGCTGCATGTGGCTCCTCCCGTCGCTGGTCTCGTCGATCCTCGCAGCAGACGCATCCCTTGCGCCCCCATCGTCGGCTTGTAGCCGCCCATGACTCGCCAGTTGCTGCCACTCCACCTCAATTTCATCGGCGGTGACCTTCTTGAAATATGGCTGCGCAAGCAGATGTTGTGTCACCAATGGCTTCAGACCTAGATGTTCCTCTGAGAGCCAAAGTGCCGCGAACTCTGCCGCCTTGTACTGCTTTATTCCCCATGCTGGCACAATCAAGGTGTAGTCCACGGAGACCTCTGGTGCCAAAGCGGCAAGGAGTCGCTCTTCACTCTAGAGTGATAGAAAGGGCAATCAGCAAGAGCTTTACAGAAGTGAGAGAGTGAAAAGAAAACCATGTCCATACCTTTCTATCATAACCATCTGCCCAGACCCTTGCTGTCTGAACCACAGCAATGTAGTCCTGAAAGGTCAGATTGTCTGGAATGTAAATCTCAAACGTCATTTTCAACAAGCGGCTGTTCCGGTGCTTGCTCGATGTAATGAGGCTAGCAATGTTCTATTGATGGATGGATGATATCAGATGGTATTTATCCACTAACAAGAGTTCCAGCATCCTTCATGTTTTGGCCGGGACTCCCGATGTGGGGTCGGTAGATAACGGTCCCCGGAAAACCCGCTCGGGATGTCCACTCGGGAAATCCAGCCGGCAATTTTGATCCGATTAAGTCCCCGACGCGATCGCTAGTGCAATGTCGAAGCTGGTATATCATATAACTCTAGAACAAACAATTGAGCGCCTTCAATGTATCTCATTAATAATTACTCCCATATTCGTAGTCGAGATGATGCAGTCACCATATACCCTCCGCACTGGCATCTATCCCGAGATCGACCCAGATCGGCTCGCTGGCTCGTTGATAGGAAAGAATGCTCTGATAACGGGTTCTGGCAGGGGTATCGGGCGAGAGATCGCCATCGCAATGGCGCAAGCGGGGGCTAACATTTGCATCACGGCACGAACAAGCAGTCAGGTGGAGGAAACGAAAGCCGAGATTGTGGGCTTAGGCCTGAAGAGCAAGGTCGTTGGCATCGTGGCCGATGTGCTTAAACTGGAGGATCAAGAACGCCTCGTTCGCGAATTCCGTGAACAACTTGGCCCCGTCAACGTCTTGGTCTGCAATGCCGGTAGCAATATCTTCCAGCCTTTTCACTTGACGGATGCGACCGAGTGGTGGGACATAATGGAGCTGAACGTCCGGGCACCAGTTGAACTCACGCGACTCGTTCTCACCGAAATGCGCGAGAGGAATCAAGCCGTGATAATCTACACGTCATCACGAGCTGCCACGGCAGATCTCCCATGGACCACGGCGTATAACTGTGCCAAAACGTCCATCACCAGATTTGCGGGCACCCTGCAGGTCGAGCTAGATCAATTGCAGAAGATCGAGAAGGGAGTGGATAACAACATATCCGTCTTTAGCATTCACCCCGGTGAGATCGAGACCAAGCTACATGAGACGGGGTTCCCGGAAAAGACAAAACGAGAGGCCCCCTACGTTATCGAGCATATGGCAAAGATAGGCGCTAAGAGACCTCATTTTGAGGCTGCTTTGCCAGCGTGGACATGCGTCTGGCTTAGCTCTGGGAAGGCTGCAGCTCTGAGGGGGAAGTTTGTGGATTGCACCCGTGATGTTGGCGAGCAGGCGAAAGCGGCCAGAGAAGCAGCTAAAATATAATAGTAAGCCTTAATATAAATGTATTATTTGTACCCTGTTAGGTAGTTTATTGCTACAGAGGGCAATGGTACTAGTAGTAATAAACCTGTAAAAGTAAAGTATTACTTTAAGTAGTTTACTGCTAAAGGTACTGCCTTGCTAGTAAAGGACAATGTTAACAAAGCTGCTAAGATCTTATATTACCCTAAGTAGTATACTAGTAACTAAAGGGCTAAAAAAGAATATATTATAAAGTGTAAATAAAGCTTATTAATAGGTATTAAATAATAAAGTAATAAATAGTTTTTTATAGTAAATATAATTTATAAATTAGTTTAATTAATAAAGAAATTTAAAATATAATTACTTATATTATAGTAATATACTT